>NW_027646408.1:0-139881 GCF_951394435.1 Stenella coeruleoalba
TTTAGGGGGAGCGTGCGTGTGAGGGCGCGGGTTAGTGTTAGCGTACGGGTTAGGATTAGGGGACGGGTGAGGGTCAGGCTTCGGGAAGGGTTAGGGTTAGGGTTCGGGCTAGGGTTAGGGTTAGGGGACGGGGACGGTTTAGGGTCCAGGTGAGGGTACGGCAACGCTTTACGGGGAGCGTGCGTGTGAGGGCGCGGGTTAGTGTTAGCGTACGGGTTAGGATTAGGAGACGGGTGAGGGTCAGGCTTCGGGGAAGGGTTAGGGTTAGGGTTCGGGCTAGGTTAGGGTTAGGGGACGGGGACGGTTTAGGGTCCAGGTGAGGGTACGGCAACGCTTTAGGGGGAGCGTGCGTGTGAGGGCGCGGGTTAGTGGTAGCGTACGGCTTAGGATTAGGGGACGGGTGAGGGTCAGGCTTCGGGGAAGGGTTAGGGTTAGGGTTCGGGCTAGGGTTAGGGTTAGGGGACGGGGACGGTTTAGGTCCAGGTGAGGGTACGGCAACGCTTTAGGGGGAGCGTGCGTGTGAGGGCGCGGGTTAGTGTTAGCGTACGGGTTAGGATTAGGGGACGGGTGAGGGTCAGGCTTCGGGGAAGGGTTAGGGTTAGGGTTCGGGCTAGGGTTAGGGTTACGGGACGGGGACGGTTTAGGGTCCAGGTGAGGGTACGGCAACGCTTTAGGGGGAGCGTGCATGTGAGGGCGCGGGTTAGTGTTAGCGTACGGGTTAGGATTAGGGGACGGGTGAGGGTCAGGCTTCGGGGAAGGGTTAGGGTTAGGGTTCGGGCTAGGGTTAGGGTTAGGGGACGGGGACGGTTTAGGGTCCAGGTGAGGGTACGGCAACGCTTTAGGGGGAGCGTGCGTGTGAGGGCGCGGGTTAGTGTTAGCGTACGGGTTATGATTAGGGGACGGGTGAGGGTCAGGCTTCTGGGAAGGGTTAGGGTTAGGGTTCGGGCTAGGGTTAGGGTTAGGGGACGGGGACGGTTTAGGGTCCAGGTGAGGGTACGGCAACGCTTTAGGGGGAGCGTGCATGTGAGGGCGCGGGTTAGTGTTAGCGTACGGGTTAGGATTAGGGGACGGGTTAGGGTCAGGCTTCGGGGAAGGGTTAGGGTTAGGGTTCGGGCTAGGGTTAGGGTTAGGGGACGGGGACGGTTTAGGGTCCAGGTGAGGGTACGGCAACGCTTTAGGGGGAGCGTGCGTGTGAGGGCGCGGGTTAGTGTTAGCGTACGGGTTAGGATTAGGGGACGGGTGAGGGTCAGGCTTCGGGGAAGGGTTAGGGTTAGGGTTCGGGCTAGGGTTAGGGTTAGGGGACGGGGACGGTTTAGGGTTCGGGTGAGGATACGGCAACGCTTTAGGGGGAGCGTGCGTGTGAGGGCGCGGGTTAGTGTTAGCGTACGGCTTAGGATTAGGGGACGGGTGAGGGTCAGGCTTCGGGGAAGGGTTAGGGTTAGGGTTCGGGCTAGGGTTAGGGTTAGGGGACCGGGACGGTTTAGGGTCCAGGTGAGGGTACGGCAACGCTTTAGGGGGAGCGTACGTGTGAGGGCGCGCGTTAGTGTTAGCGTACGGCTTAGGATTAGGGGACGGGTGAGGGTCAGGCTTCGGGGAAGGGTTAGGGTTAGGGTTCGGGCTAGGGTTAGGGTTAGGGGACGGGGACGGTTTAGGGTCCAGGTGAGGGTACGGCAACGCTTTAGGGGGAGCGTGCATGTGAGGGCGCGGGTTAGTGTTAGCGTACGGCTTAGGATTAGGGGACGGGTGAGGGTCAGGCTTCGGGGAAGGGTTAGGGTTAGGGTTCGGGCTAGGGTTAGGGTTACGGGACGGGGACGGTTTAGGGTCCAGGTGAGGGTACGGCAACGCTTTAGGGGGAGCGTGCGTGTGAGGGCGCGGGTTAGTGTTAGAGTACGGGTTAGGATTAGGGGACGGGTGAGGGTCAGGCTTCGGGGAAGGGTTAGGGTTAGGGTTCGGGCTAGGGTTAGGGTTAGGGGACGGGGACGGTTTAGGGTCCAGGTGAGGGTACGGCAACGCTTTAGGGGGAGCGTGCGTGTGAGGGCGCGGGTTAGTGTTAGCGTACGGGTTAGGATTAGGGGACGGGTGAGGGTCAGGCTTCTGGGAAGGGTTAGGGTTAGGGTTCGGGCTAGGGTTAGGGTTAGGGGATGGGGACGGTTTAGGGTCCAGGTGAGGGTACGGCAACGCTTTAGGGGGAGCGTGCATGTGAGGGCGCGGGTTAGTGTTAGCGTACGGGTTAGGATTAGGGGACGGGTGAGGGTCAGGCTTCGGGGAAGGGTTAGGGTTAGGGTTCGGGCTAGGGTTAGGGTTAGGGGACGGGGACGGTTTAGGGTCCAGGTGAGGGTACGGCAACGCTTTAGGGGGAGCGTGCGTGTGAGGGCGCGGGTTAGTGTTAGCGTACGGGTTAGGATTAGGGGACGGGTGAGGGTCAGGCTTCTGGGAAGGGTTAGGGTTAGGGTTCGGGCTAGGGTTAGGGTTAGGGGACGGGGACGGTTTAGGGTCCAGGTGAGGGTACGGCAACGCTTTAGGGGGAGCGTGCATGTGAGGGCGCGGGTTAGTGTTAGCGTACGGGTTAGGATTAGGGGACGGGTGAGGGTCAGGCTTCGGGGAAGGGTTAGGGTTAGGGTTCGGGCTAGGGTTAGGGTTAGGGGACGGGGACGGTTTAGGGTCCAGGTGAGGGTACGGCAACGCTTTAGGGGGAGCGTGCGTGTGAGGGCGCGGGTTAGTGTTAGCGTACGGGTTAGGATTAGGGGACGGGTGAGGGTCAGGCTTCGGGGAAGGGTTAGGGTTAGGGTTCGGGCTAGGGTTAGGGTTAGGGGACGGGGACGGTTTAGGGTCCAGGTGAGGGTACGGCAACGCTTTAGGGGGAGCGTGCATGTGAGGGCGCGGGTTAGTGTTAGCGTACGGCTTAGGATTAGGGGACGGGTGAGGGTCAGGCTTCGGGGAAGGGTTAGGGTTAGGGTTCGGGCTACGGTTAGGGTTAGGGGACGGGGAAGGTTTAGGGTCCAGGTGAGGGTACGGCAACGCTTTAGGGGGAGCGTACGTGTGAGGGCGCGGGTTAGTGTTAGCGTACGGGTTAGGATTAGGGGACGGGTGAGGGTCAGGCTTCGGGGAAGGGTTAGGGTTAGGGTTCGGGCTAGGGTTAGGGTTAGGGTACGGGGACGGTTTAGGGTCCAGGTGAGGGTACGGCAACGCTTTAGGGGGAGCGTGCGTGTGAGGGCGCGGGTTAGTGTTAGCGTACGGGTTAGGATTAGGGGACGCGTGAGGGTCAGGCTTCGGGGAAGGGTTAGGGTTAGGGTTCGGGCTAGGGTTAGGGTTAGGGGACGGGGACGGTTTAGGGTCCAGGTGAGTGTACGGCAACGCTTTAGGTGGAGCGTGCGTGTGAGGGCGTGGGTTAGTGTTAGCGTACGGGTTAGGATTAAGGGACGGGTGAGGGTCCGGCTTCGGGGAAGGGTTAGGGTTAGGGTTCGGGCTAGGGTTAGGGTTAGGGGACGGGGACGGTTTAGGGTCCAGGTGAGGGTACGGCAACGCTTTAGGGGGAGCGTGCGTGTGAGGGCGCGGGTTAGTGTTAGCGTACGGGTTAGGATTAGGGGACGGGTGAGGGTCAGGCTTCGGGGATGGGTTAGGGTTAGGGTTCGGGCTAGGGTTAGGGTTAGGGGACGGGGACGGTTTAGGGTCCAGGTGAGGGTACGGCAACGCTTTAGGGGGAGCGTGCGTGTGAGGGCGTGGGTTAGTGTTAGCGTACGGGTTAAGATTAGGGGACGGGTGAGGGTCAGGCTTCGGGGAAGGGTTAGGGTTAGGGTTCGGGCTAGGGTTAGGGTTAGGGGACGGGGATGGTTTAGGGTCCAGGTGAGGGTACGGCAACGCTTTAGGGGGAGCATGCGTGTGAGGGCGCGGGTTAGTGTTAGCGTACGGGTTAGGTTTAGGGGACGGGTGAGGGTCAGGTTTCGGGGAAGGGTTAGGGTTAGGGTTCGGGCTAGGGTTAGGGTTAGGGGACGGGGACGGTTTCGGATCCAGGTGAGGGTACGGCAACGCTTTAGGGGGAGCGTGCGTGTGAGGGCGCGGGTTAGTGTTAGCGTACGGGTTAGGATTAGGGGACGGGTGAGGGTCAGGCTTCGGGGAAGGGTTAGGGTTAGGGTTCGGGCTAGGGTTAGGGTTAGGGGACGGGGACGGTTTAGGGTCCAGGTGAGGGTACGGCAACGCTTTAGGGGGAGCGTGCGTGTGAGGGCGCGGGTTAGTGTTAGCGTACGGGTTAGGATTAGGGGACGGGTGAGGGTCAGGCTTCGGGGAAGGGTTAGGGTTAGGGTTCGGGCTAGGGTTAGGGTTAGGGGACGGGGACGGTTTAGGGTTCGGGTGAGGGTACGGCAACGCTTTAGGGGGAGCGTGCGTGTGAGGGCGCGGGTTAGTGTTAGCGTACGGCTTAGGATTACGGGACGGGTGAGGGTCAGGCTTCGGGGAAGGGTTAGGGTTAGGGTTCGGGCTAGGGTTAGGGTTAGGGGACGGGGACGGTTTAGGGTCCAGGTGAGGGTACGGCAACGCTTTAGGGGGAGCGTGCGTGTGAGGGCGCGGGTTAGTGTTAGCGTACGGGTTAGGATTAGGGGACGGGTGAGGGTCAGGCTTCTGGGAAGGGTTAGGGTTAGGGTTCGGGCTAGGGTTAGGGTTAGGGGACGGGGACGGTTTAGGGTCCAGGTGAGGGTACGGCAACGCTTTAGGGGGAGCGTGCATGTGAGGGCGCGGGTTAGTGTTAGCGTACGGGTTAGGATTAGGGGACGGGTGAGGGTCAGGCTTCGGGGAAGGGTTAGGGTTAGGGTTCGGGCTAGGGTTAGGGTTAGGGGACGGGGACGGTTTAGGGTCCAGGTGAGGGTACGGCAACGCTTTAGGGGGAGCGTGCGTGTGAGGGCGCGGGTTAGTGTTAGCGTACGGGTTAGGATTAGGGGACGGGTGAGGGTCAGGCTTCGGGGAAGGGTTAGGGTTAGGGTTCGGGCTAGGGTTAGGGTTAGGGGACGGGGACGGTTTAGGGTTCGGGTGAGGGTACGGCAACGCTTTAGGGGGAGCGTGCGTGTGAGGGCGCGGGTTAGTGTTAGCGTACGGCTTAGGATTAGGGGACGGGTGAGGGTCAGGCTTCGGGGAAGGGTTAGGGTTAGGGTTCGGGCTACGGTTAGGGTTAGGGGACGGGGAAGGTTTAGGGTCCAGGTGAGGGTACGGCAACGCTTTAGGGGGAGCGTGCGTGTGAGGGCGCGGGTTAGTGTTAGCGTACGGGTTAGGATTAGGGGACGGGTGAGGGTCAGGCTTCGGGGAAGGGTTAGGGTTAGGGTTCGGGCTAGGGTTAGGGTTAGGGTACGGGGACGGTTTAGGGTCCAGGTGAGGGTACGGCAACGCTTTAGGGGGAGCGTGCGTGTGAGGGCGCGGGTTAGTGTTAGCGTACGGGTTAGGATTAGGGGACGCGTGAGGGTCAGGCTTCGGGGAAGGGTTAGGGTTAGGGTTCGGGCTAGGGTTAGGGTTAGGGGACGGGGACGGTTTAGGGTCCAGGTGAGGGTACGGCAACGCTTTAGGTGGAGCGTGCGTGTGAGGGCGTGGGTTAGTGTTAGCGTACGGGTTAGGATTAAGGGACGGGTGAGGGTCCGGCTTCGGGGAAGGGTTAGGTTTAGGGTTCGGGCTAGGGTTAGGGTTAGGGGACGGGGACGGTTTAGGGTCCAGGTGAGGGTACGGCAACGCTTTAGGGGGAGCGTGCGTGTGAGGGCGCGGGTTAGTGTTAGCGTACGGGTTAGGATTAGGGGACGGTTGAGGGTCAGGCTTCGGGGATGGGTTAGGGTTAGGGTTCGGGCTAGGGTTAGGGTTAGGGGACGGGGACGGTTTAGGGTCCAGGTGAGGGTACGGCAACGCTTTAGGGGGAGCGTGCGTGTGAGGGCGTGGGTTAGTGTTAGCGTACGGGTTAAGATTAGGGGACGGGTGAGGGTCAGGCTTCGGGGAAGGGTTAGGGTTAGGGTTCGGGCTAGGGTTAGGGTTAGGGGACGGGGATGGTTTAGGGTCCAGGTGAGGGTACGGCAACGCTTTAGGGGGAGCATGCGTGTGAGGGCGCGGGTTAGTGTTAGCGTACGGGTTAGGTTTAGGGGACGGGTGAGGGTCAGGTTTCGGGGAAGGGTTAGGGTTAGGGTTCGGGCTAGGGTTAGGGTTAGGGGACGGGGACGGTTTCGGATCCAGGTGAGGGTATGGCAACGCTTTAGGGGGAGCGTGCGTGTGAGGGCGCGGGTTAGTGTTAGCGTACGGGTTAGGATTAGGGGACGGGTGAGGGTCAGGCTTCGGGGAAGGGTTAAGGTTAGGGTTCGGGCTAGGGTTAGGGTTAGGGGACGGGGACGGTTTAGGGTCCAGGTGAGGGTACGGCAACGCTTTAGGGGGAGCGTGCGTGTGAGGGCGCGGGTTAGTGTTAGCGTACGGGTTAGGATTAGGGGACGGGTGAGGGTCAGGCTTCGGGGAAGGGTTAGGGTTAGGGTTCGGGCTAGGGTTAGGGTTAGGGGACGGGGACGGTTTAGGGTCCAGGTGAGGGTACGGCAACGCTTTAGGGGGAGCGTGCGTGTGAGGGCGCGCGTTAGTGTTAGCGTACGGCTTAGGATTAGGGGACGGGTGAGGGTCAGGCTTCGGGAAAGGGTTAGGGTTAGGGTTCGGGCTAGGGTTAGGGTTAGGGGACAGGGACGGTTTAGGGTCCAGGTGAGGGTACGGCAACGCTTTAGGGGGAGCGTGCATGTGAGGGCGCGGGTTAGTGTTAGCGTACGGGTTAGGATTAGGGGACGGGTGAGGGTCAGGCTTCTGGGAAGGATTAGGGTTAGGGTTCGGGCTAGGGTTAGGGTTAGGGGACGGGGACGGTTTAGGGTCCAGGTGAGGGTACGGCAACGCTTTAGGGGGAGCGTGCGTGTGAGGGCGCGGGTTAGTGTTAGCGTACGGGTTAGGATTAGGGGACGGGTGAGGGTCCGGCTTCGGGGAAGGGTTAGGGTTAGGGTTCGGGCTAGGGTTAGGGTTAGGGGACGGGGACGGTTTAGGGTCCAGGTGAGGGTACGGCAACGCTTTAGGGGGAGCGTGCGTGTGAGGGCGCAGGTTAGTGTTAGCGTACGGGTTAGGATTAGGGGACGGGTGAGGGTCAGGCTTCGGGGAAGGGTTAGGGTTAGGGTTCGGGCTAGGGTTAGGGTTAGGGGACGGGGACGGTTTAGGGTCCAGGTGAGGGTACGGCAACGCTTTAGGGGGAGCGTGCGTGTGAGGGCGTGTGTTAGTGTTAGCGTTCGGCTTAGGATTAGGGGACGGGTGAGGGTCAGGCTTCGGGGAAGGGTTAGGGTTAGGGTTCGGGCTAGGGTTAGGGTTAGGGGACCGGGACGGTTTAGGGTCCAGGTGAGGGTACGGCAACGCTTTAGGGGGAGCGTACGTGTGAGGGCGCGCGTTAGTGTTAGCGTACGGCTTAGGATTAGGGGACGGGTGAGGGTCAGGCTTCGGGGAAGGGTTAGGGTTAGGGTTCGGGCTAGGGTTAGGGTTAGGGGACGGGGACGGTTTAGGGTCCAGGTGAGGGTACGGCAACGCTTTAGGGGGAGCGTGCATGTGAGGGCGCGGGTTAGTGTTAGCGTACGGCTTAGGATTAGGGGACGGGTGAGGGTCAGGCTTCGGGGAAGTGTTAGGGTTAGGGTTCGGGCTAGGGTTAGGGTTAGGGGACGGGGACGGTTTAGGGTCCAGGTGAGGGTACGGCAACGCTTTAGGGGGAGTGTGCGTGTGAGGGCGCGGGTTAGTGGTAGCGTACGGCTTAGGATTAGGGGACGGGTGAGGGTCAGGCTTCGGGGAAGTGTTAGGGTTAGGGTTCGGGCTAGGGTTAGGGTTAGGGGACGGGGACGGTTTAGGGTCCAGGTGAGGGTACGGCAACGCTTTAGGGGGAGCGTGCGTGTGAGGGCGCGGGTTAGTGTTAGCGTACGGGTTAGGATTAGGGGACGGGTGAGGGTCAGGCTTCGGGGAAGGGTTAAGGTTAGGGTTCGGGCTAGGGTTAGGGTTAGGGGACGGGGATGGTTTAGGGTCCAGGTGAGGGTACGGCAACGCTTTAGGGGGAGCGTGCGTGTGAGGGCGCGGGTTAGTGTTAGCGTACGGGTTAGGATAAGGGGACGGGTGAGGGTCAGGTTTCGGGGAAGGGTTAGGGTTAGGGTTCGGGCTAGGGTTAGGGTTAGGGGACGGGGACGGTTTCGGGTCCAGGTGAGGGTACGGCAACGCTTTAGGGGGAGCGTGCGTGTGAGGGCGCGGGTTAGTGTTAGCGTACGGGTTAGGATTAGGGGACGGGTGAGGGTCAGGCTTCGGGGAAGGGTTAGGGTTAGGGTTCGGGCTAGGGTTAGGGTTAGGGGACGGGGACGGTTTAGGGTCCAGGTGAGGGTACGGCAACGCTTTAGGGGGAGCGTGCGTGTGAGGGCGCGGGTTAGTGGTAGCGTACGGCTTAGGTTTAGGGGACGGGTGAGGGTCAGGCTTCGGGGAAGGGTTAGGGTTAGGGTTCGGGCTAGGGTTAGGGTTACGGGACGGGGACGGTTTAGGGTCCAGGTGAGGGTACGGCAACGCTTTAGGGGGAGCGTGCATGTGAGGGCGCGGGTTAGTGTTAGCGTACGGGTTAGGATTAGGGGACGGGTGAGGGTCAGGCTTCGGGGAAGGGTTAGGGTTAGGGTTCGGGCTAGGGTTAGGGTTAGGGGACGGGGACGGTTTAGGGTCCAGGTGAGGGTACGGCAACGCTTTAGGGGGAGCGTGCGTGTGAGGGCGCGGGTTAGTGTTAGCGTACGGGTTAGGATTAGGGGACGGGTGAGGGTCAGGCTTCTGGGAAGGGTTAGGGTTAGGGTTCGGGCTAGGGTTAGGGTTAGGGGACGGGGACGGTTTAGGGTCCAGGTGAGGGTACGGCAACGCTTTAGGGGGAGCGTGCATGTGAGGGCGTGGGTTAGTGTTAGCGTACGGGTTAGGATTAGGGGACGGGTGAGGGTCAGGCTTCGGGGAAGGGTTAGGGTTAGGGTTCGGGCTAGGGTTAGGGTTAGGGGACGGGGACGGTTTAGGGTCCAGGTGAGGGTACGGCAACGCTTTAGGGGGAGCGTGCGTGTGAGGGAGCGGGTTAGTGTTAGCGTACGGGTTAGGATTAGGGGACGGGTGAGGGTCAGGCTTCGGGGAAGGGTTAGGGTTAGGGTTCGGGCTAGGGTTAGGGTTAGGGGACGGGGACGGTTTAGGGTTCAGGTGAGGGTACGGCAACGCTTTAGGGGGAGCGTGCGTGTGAGGGCGCGGGTTAGTGTTAGCGTACGGGTTAGGATTAGGGGACGGGTGAGGGTCAGGCTTCGGGGAAGGGTTAGGGTTAGGGTTCGGGCTACGGTTAGGGTTAGGGGACGGGGAAGGTTTAGGGTCCAGGTGAGGGTACGGCAACGCTTTAGGGGGAGCGTGCGTGTGAGGGCGCGGGTTAGTGTTAGCGTACGGGTTAGGATTAGGGGACGGGTGAGGGTCAGGCTTCGGGGAAGGGTTAGGGTTAGGGTTCGGGCTAGGGTTAGGGTTAGGGTACGGGGACGGTTTAGGGTCCAGGTGAGGGTACGGCAACGCTTTAGGGGGAGCGTGCGTGTGAGGGCGCGGGTTAGTGTTAGCGTACGGGTTAGGATTAGGGGACGCGTGAGGGTCAGGCTTCGGGGAAGTGTTAGGGTTAGGGTTCGGGCTAGGGTTAGGGTTAGGGGACGGGGACGGTTTAGGGTCCAGGTGAGGGTACGGCAACGCTTTAGGTGGAGCGTGCGTGTGAGGGCGCGGGTTAGTGTTAGCGTACGGGTTAGGATTAAGGGACGGGTGAGGGTCCGGCTTCGGGGAAGGGTTAGGGTTAGGGTTCGGGCTAGGGTTAGGGTTAGGGGACGGGGACGGTTTAGGGTCCAGGTGAGGGTACGGCAACGCTTTAGGGGGAGCGTGCGTGTGAGGGCGCGGGTTAGTGTTAGCGTACGGGTTAGGATTAGGGGACGGGTGAGGGTCAGGCTTCGGGGAAGGGTTAGGGTTAGGGTTCGGGCTAGGGTTAGGGTTAGGGGACGGGGACGGTTTAGGGTCCAGGTGAGGGTACGGCAACGCTTTAGGGGGAGCGTGCGTGTGAGGGCGCGGGTTAGTGTTAGCGTACGGGTTAGGATTAGGGGACGGGTGAGGGTCAGGCTTCGGGGAAGGGTTAGGGTTAGGGTTCGGGCTAGGGTTAGGGTTAGGGGACGGGGACGGTTTAGGGTCCAGGTGAGGGTACGGCAACGCTTTAGGGGGAGCGTGCGTGTGAGGGCACGCGTTAGTGTTAGCGTACGGCTTAGGATTAGGGGACGGGTGAGGGTCAGGCTTCGGGAAAGGGTTAGGGTTAGGGTTCGGGCTAGGGTTAGGGTTAGGGGACAGGGACGGTTTAGGGTCCAGGTGAGGGTACGGCAACGCTTTAGGGGGAGCGTGCGTGTGAGGGCGCGGGTTAGTGTTAGCGTACGGGTTAGGATTAGGGGACGGGTGAGGGTCAGGCTTCGGGGAAGGGTTAGGGTTAGGGTTCGGGCTAGGGTTAGGGTTAGGGGACGGGGACGGTTTAGGGTCCAGGTGAGGGTACGGCAACGCTTTAGGGGGAGCGTGCGTGTGAGGGCGTGTGTTAGTGTTAGCGTTCGACTTTGGATTAGGGGACGGGTGAGGGTCAGGCTTCGGGGAAGGGTTAGGGTTAGGGTTCGGGCTAGGGTTAGGGTTAGGGGACCGGGACGGTTTAGGGTCCAGGTGAGGGTACGGCAACGCTTTAGGGGGAGCGTACGTGTGAGGGCGCGCGTTAGTGTTAGCGTACGGCTTAGGATTAGGGGACGGGTGAGGGTCAGGCTTCGGGAAAGGGTTAGGGTTAGGGTTCGGGCTAGGGTTAGGGTTAGGGGACAGGGACGGTTTAGGGTCCAGGTGAGGGTACGGCAACGCTTTAGGGGGAGCGTGCGTGTGAGGGCACGCGTTAGTGTTAGCGTACGGCTTAGGATTAGGGGACGGGTGAGGGTCAGGCTTCGGGAAAGGGTTAGGGTTAGGGTTCGGGCTAGGGTTAGGGTTAGGGGACAGGGACGGTTTAGGGTCCAGGTGAGGGTACGGCAACGCTTTAGGGGGAGCGTGCGTGTGAGGGCGTGGGTTAGTGTTAGCGTACGGGTTAGGATTAGGGGACGGGTGAGGGTCAGGCTTCGGGGAAGGGTTAGGTTTAGGGTTCGGGCTAGGGTTAGGGTTAGGGGACGGGGACGGTTTAGGGTCCAGGTGAGGGTACGGCAACGCTTTAGGGGGAGCGTGCGTGTGAGGGCGTGTGTTAGTGTTAGCGTTCGGCTTAGGATTAGGGGACGGGTGAGGGTCAGGCTTCGGGGAAGGGTTAGGGTTAGGGTTCGGGCTAGGGTTAGGGTTAGGGGACCGGGACGGTTTAGGGTCCAGGTGAGGGTACGGCAACGCTTTAGGGGGAGCGTACGTGTGAGGGCGCGCGTTAGTGTTAGCGTACGGCTTAGGATTAGGGGACGGGTGAGGGTCAGGCTTCGGGGAAGGGTTAGGGTTACGGTTCGGGCTAGGGTTAGGGTTAGGGGACGGGGACGGTTTAGGGTCCAGGTGAGGGTACGGCAACGCTTTAGGGGGAGCGTGCATGTGAGGGCGCGGGTTAGTGTTAGCGTACGGCTTAGGATTAGGGGACGGGTGAGGGTCAGGCTTCGGGGAAGGGTTAGGGTTAGGGTTCGGGCTAGGGTTAGGGTTAGGGAACGGGGACGGTTTAGGGTCCAGGTGAGGGTACGGCAACGCTTTAGGGGGAGCGTGCGTGTGAGGGCGCGGGTTAGTGTTAGCGTACGGGTTAGGATTAGGGGACGGGTGAGGGTCAGGCTTCGGGGAAGGGTTAGGGTTAGGGTTCGGGCTAGGGTTAGGGTTAGGGGACGGGGACGGTTTAGGGTCCAGGTGAGGGTACGGCAACGCTTTAGGGGGAGCGTGCGTGTGAGGGCGCGGGTTAGTGTTAGCGTACGGGTTAGGATTAGGGGACGGGTGAGGGTCAGGCTTCGGGGAAGGGTTAGGGTTAGGGTTCGGGCTAGGGTTAGGGTTAGGGGACGGGGACGGTTTAGGGTCCAGGTGAGGGTACGGCAACGCTTTAGGGGGAGTGTGCGTGTGAGGGCGCGGGTTAGTGGTAGCGTACGGCTTAGGATTAGGGGACGGGTGAGGGTCAGGCTTCGGGGAAGGGTTAGGGTTAGGGTTCGGGCTAGGGTTAGGGTTAGGGGACGGGGACGGTTTAGGGTCCAGGTGAGGGTACGGCAACGCTTTAGGGGGAGCGTGCGTGTGAGGGCGCGCGTTAGTGTTAGCGTACGGCTTAGGATTAGGGGACGGGTGAGGGTCAGGCTTCGGGAAAGGGTTAGGGTTAGGGTTCGGGCTAGGGTTAGGGTTAGGGGACAGGGACGGTTTAGGGTCCAGGTGAGGGTACGGCAACGCTTTAGGGGGAGCGTGCGTGTGAGGGCGCGGGTTAGTGTTAGCGTACGGGTTAGGATTAGGGGACGGGTGAGGGTCAGGCTTCGGGGAAGGGTTAGGGTTAGGGTTCGGGCTAGGGTTAGGGTTAGGGGACGGGGACGGTTTAGGGTCCAGGTGAGGGTACGGCAACGCTTTAGGGGGAGCGTGCGTGTGAGGGCGTGTGTTAGTGTTAGCGTTCGGCTTAGGATTAGGGGACGGGTGAGGGTCAGGCTTCGGGGAAGGGTTAGGGTTAGGGTTCGGGCTAGGGTTAGGGTTAGGGGACCGGGACGGTTTAGGGTCCAGGTGAGGGTACGGCAACGCTTTAGGGGGAGCGTACGTGTGAGGGCGCGCGTTAGTGTTAGCGTACGGCTTAGGATTAGGGGACGGGTGAGGGTCAGGCTTCGGGGAAGGGTTAGGGTTAGGGTTCGGGCTAGGGTTAGGGTTAGGGGACGGGGACGGTTTAGGGTCCAGGTGAGGGTACGGCAACGCTTTAGGGGGAGCGTGCATGTGAGGGCGCGGGTTAGTGTTAGCGTACGGCTTAGGATTAGGGGACGGGTGAGGGTCAGGCTTCGGGGAAGGGTTAGGGTTAGGGTTCGGGCTAGGGTTAGGGTTAGGGAACGGGGACGGTTTAGGGTCCAGGTGAGGGTACGGCAACGCTTTAGGGGGAGCGTGCGTGTGAGGGTGCGGGTTAGTGTTAGCGTAAGGGTTAGGATTAGGGGACGGGTGAGGGTCAGGCTTCGGGGAAGGGTTAGGGTTAGGGTTCGGGCTAGGGTTAGGGTTAGGGGACGGGGACGGTTTAGGGTCCAGGTGAGGGTACGGCAACGCTTTAGGGGGAGCGTGCGTGTGAGGGCGCGGGTTAGTGTTAGCGTACGGGTTAGGATTAGGGGACGGGTGAGGGTCAGGCTTCGGGGAAGGGTTAGGGTTAGGGTTCGGGCTAGGGTTAGGGTTAGGGGACGGGGACGGTTTAGGGTCCAGGTGAGGGTACGGCAACGCTTTAGGGGGAGTGTGCGTGTGAGGGCGCGGGTTAGTGGTAGCGTACGGCTTAGGATTAGGGGACGGGTGAGGGTCAGGCTTCGGGGAAGGGTTAGGGTTAGGGTTCGGGCTAGGGTTAGGGTTAGGGGACGGGGACGGTTTAGGGTCCAGGTGAGGGTACGGCAACGCTTTAGGGGGAGCGTGCGTGTGAGGGCGCGGGTTAGTGTTAGCGTACGGGTTAGGATTAGGGGACGGGTGAGGGTCAGGCTTCGGGGAAGAGTTAGGGTTAGGGTTCGGGCTAGGGTTAGGGTTAGGGGACGGGGATGGTTTAGGGTCCAGGTGAGGGTACGGCAACGCTTTAGGGGGAGCGTGCGTGTGAAGGCGCGGGTTAGTGTTAGCGTACGGGTTAGGATTAGGGGACGGGTGAGTGTCAGGCTTCGGGGATGGGTTAGGGTTAGGGTTCGGGCTAGGGTTAGGGTTAGGGGACGGGGACGGTTTCGGGTCCAGGTGAGGGTACGGCAACGTTTTAGGGGGAGCGTGCGTGTGAGGGCGCGGGTTAGTGTTAGCGTACGGGTTAAGATTGGGGACGGGTGAGGGTCAGGCTTCGGGGAAGGGTTAGGGTTAGGGTTCGGGCTAGGGTTAGGGTTAGGGGACGGGGACGGTTTAGGGTCCAGGTGAGGGTACGGTAACGCTTTAGGGGGAGCGTGCATGTGAGGGCGCGGGTTAGTGTTAGCGTACGGGTTAGGATTAGGGGACGGGTGAGGGTCAGGCTTCGGGGAAGGGTTAGGGTTAGGGTTCGGGCTAGGGTTAGGGTTAGGGGACGGGGACGGTTTAGGGTCCAGGTGAGGGTACGGCAACGCTTTAGGGGGAGCGTGCGTGTGAGGGCGCGGGTTAGTGTTAGCGTACGGGTTAGGATTAGGGGACGGGTGAGGGTCAGGCTTCGGGGAAGGGTTAGGGTTAGGGTTCGGGCTAGGGTTAGGGTTAGGGGATGGGGACGGTTTAGGGTTCAGGTGAGGGTACGGCAATGCTTTAGGTGTAGCGTGCGTGTGAGAGCGCGGGTTAGTGTTAGCGTACGGCTTAGGATTAGGGGACGGGTGAGGGTCAGGCTTCGGGGAAGGGTTAGGGTTAGGGTTCGGGCTACGGTTAGGGTTAGGGGACGGGGAAGGTTTAGGGTCCAGGTGAGGGTACGGCAACGCTTTAGGGGGAGCGTGCGTGTGAGGGCGCCGGTTAGTGTTAGCGTACGGGTTAGGATTAGGGGACGGGTGAGGGTCAGGCTTCGGGGAAGGGTTAGGGTTAGGGTTCGGGCTAGGGTTAGGGTTAGGGGACGGGGACGGTTTCGGGTCCAGGTGAGGGTACGGCAACGCTTTAGGGGGAGCGTGCGTGTGAGGGCGCGGGTTAGTGTTAGCGTACGGGTTAGGATTAGGGGACGGGTGAGGGTCAGGCTTCGGGGAAGGGTTAGGGTTAGGGTTCGGGCTAGTGTTAGAATTAGGGGACGGTTACGGTTTAGGGTTCAGGTGAAGGTACGGCAACGCTTTAGGGGGAGCGTGCGTGTGAGGGCGCGGGTTAGTGTTAGCGTACGGCTTAGGATTAGGGGACGGGTGAGGGTCAGGCTTCGGGGAAGGGTTAGGGTTAGGGTTCGGGCTACGGTTAGGGTTAGGGGACCGGGAAGGTTTAGGGTCCAGGTGAGGGTACGGCAACGCTTTAGGGGGAGCGTGCGTGTGAGGGCGCGGGTTAGTGTTAGCGTACGGGTTAGGATTAGGGGACGGGTGAGGGTCAGGCTTCGGGGAAGGGTTAGGGTTAGGGTTCGGGCTAGGGTTAGGGTTAGGGGACGGGGACGGTTTAGGGTCCATGTGAGGGTACGGCAACGCTTTAGGGGGAGCATGCGTGTGAGGGCGCGAGTTAGTGTTAGCGTACGGGTTAGGATTAGGGGACGGGTGAGGGTCAGGCTTCGGGGAAGGGTTAGGGTTAGGGTTCGGGCTAGGGTTAGGGTTAGGGGACGGGGACGGTTTCGGGTCCAGGTGAGGGTACGGCAACGCTTTAGGGGGAGCGTGCGTGTGAGGGCGCGGGTTAGTGTTAGCGTACGGGTTAGGATTAGGGGACGGGTGAGGGTCAGGCTTCGGGGAAGGGTTAGGGTTAGGGTTCGGGCTAGGGTTAAGGTTAGGGTACGGGGACGGTTTAGGGTCCAGGAGAGGGTACGGCAACGCTTTAGGGGGAGCGTGCATGTGAGGGTGCGCGTTAGTGTTAGCGTACGGCTTAGGATTAGGGGACGGGTGAGGGTCAGGCTTCGGGGAAGGGTTAGGGTTAGGGTTCGGGCTAGGGTTAGGGTTAGGGGACGGGAACGGTTTAGGGTCCAAGTGAGGGTACGGCAACGCTTTAGGGTGAGCGTGCGTGTGAGGGCGCGGGTTAGTGTTAGCGTGCGGCTTAGGATTAGGGGACGGGTGAGGGTCAGGCTTCGGGGAAGGGTTAGGGTTAGGGTTCGGGCTAGGGTTAGGGTTAGGGGACGGGGACGGTTTAGGGTCCAGGTGAGGGTACGGCAACACTTTAGGGGGAGCGTGTGTGTGAGGGCGCGGGTTAGTGTTAGCGTACGGGTTAGGATTAGGGGACGGGTGAGGGTCAGGCTTCGGGGAAGGGTTAGGGTTAGGGTTCGGGCTAGGGTTAGGGTTAGGGGACGGGGACGGTTTAGGGTCCAGGTGAGGGTACGGCAACGCTTTAGGGGGAGCGTGCGTGTGAGGGCGCGGGTTAGTGTTAGCGTACGGGTTAGGATTAGGGGACGGGTGAGGGTCAGGCTTCGGGGAAGGGTTAGGGTTAGTGTTCGGGCTAGGGTTAGGGTTAGGGGACGGGGACGGTTTAGGGTCCAGGTGAGGGTACGGCAACGCTTTAGGGGGAGCGTGCGTGTGAGGGCGCGGGTTAGTGTTAGCGTACGGGTTAGGATTAGGGGACGGGTGAGGGTCAGGCATCGGGGAAGGGTTAGGGTTAGGGTTCGGGCTAGGGTTAGGGTTAGGGGACGGGGACGGTTTCGGGTCCAGGTGAGGGTACGGCAACGCTTTAGGGGGAGCGTACGTGTGAGGGCGCGGGTTAGTGTTAGCGTACGGGTTAGGATTAGGGGACGGGTGAGGGTCAGGCTTCGGGGAAGGGTTAGGGTTAGGGTTCGGGCTAGGGTTAGGGTTAGGGGACGGGGACGGTTTCGGGTCCAGGTGAGGGTACGGCAACGCTTTAGGGGGAGCGTGCGTGTGAGGGCGCGGGTTAGTGTTAGCGTACGGGTTAGGATTAGGGGACGGGTGAGGGTCAGGCTTCGGGGAAGGGTTAGGGTTAGGGTTCGGGCTAGGGTTAGGGTTAGGGGACGGGGATGGTTTAGGGTCCAGGTGAGGGTACGGCAACGCTTTAGGGGGAGCGTGCGTGTGAGGGCGCGGGTTAGTGTTCGCGTACGGGTTAGGATTAGGGGACGGGTGAGGGTCAGGTTTCGGGGAAGGGTTAGGGTTAGGGTTCGGGCTAGGGTTAGGGTTAGGGGACGGGGACGGTTTCGGGTCCAGGTGAGGGTACGGCAACGCTTTAGGGGGAGCGTGCGTGTGAGGGCGCGGGTTAGTGTTAGCGTACGGGTTAGGATTAGGGGACGGGTGAGGGTCAGGCTTCGGGGAAGGGTTAGGGTTAGGGTTCGGGCTAGGGTTAGGGTTAGGGGACGGGGATGGTTTAGGGTCCAGGTGAGGGTACGGCAACGCTTTAGGGGGAGCGTGCGTGTGAGGGCGCGGGTTAGTGTTAGCGTACGGGTTAGGATTAGGGGACGGGTGAGGGTCAGGCTTCGGGGAAGGGTTAGGGTTAGGGTTCGGGCTAGGGTTAGGGTTAGGGGACGGGGACGGTTTAGGGTCCAGGTGAGGGTACGGCAACGCTTTAGGGGGAGCGTGCGTGTGAGGGCGCGCGTTAGTGTTAGCGTACGGGTTAGGATTAGGGGACGGGTGAGGGTCAGGCTTCGGGAAAGGGTTAGGGTTAGGGTTCGGGCTAGGGTTAGGGTTAGGGGACAGGGACGGTTTAGGGTCCAGGTGAGGGTACGGCAACGCTTTAGGGGGAGCGTGCGTGTGAGGGCGCGGGTTAGTGTTAGCGTACGGGTTAGGATTAGGGGACGGGTGAGGGTCAGGCTTCTGGGAAGGGTTAGGGTTAGGGTTCGGGCTAGGGTTAGGGTTAGGGTACGGGGACGGTTTAGGGTCCAGGTGAGGGTACGGCAACGCTTTAGGGGGAGCGTGCGTGTGAGGGCGCGGGTTAGTGTTAGCGTAAGGGTTAGGATTAGGGGACGGGTGAGGGTCAGGCTTCGGGGAAGGGTTAGGGTTAGGGTTCGGGCTAGGGTTAGGGTTAGGGGACGGGGACGGTTTCGGGTCCAGGTGAGGGTACGGCAACGTTTTAGGGGGAGCGTGCGTGTGAGGGCGCGGGTTAGTGTTAGCGTACGGCTTAGGATTAGGGGACGGGTGAGGGTCAGGCTTCGGGGAAGGGTTAGGGTTAGGGTTCGGGCTAGGGTTAGGGTTAGGGGACGGGGACGGTTTCGGGTCCAGGTGAGGGTACGGCAACGCTTTAGGGGGAGCGTGCGTGTGAGGGTGTGGGTTAGTGTTAGCGTACGGCTTAGGATTAGGGGACGGGTGAGGGTCAGGCTTCGGGGAAGGGTTAGGGTTAGGGTTCGGGCTAGGGTTAGGGTTAGGGGACGGGGATGGTTTAGGGTCCAGGTGAGGGTACGGCAACGCTTTAGGGGGAGCATGCGTGTGAGGGCGCGGGTTAGTGTTAGCGTACGGGTTAGGTTTAGGGGACGGGTGAGGGTCAGGTTTCGGGGAAGGGTTAGGGTTAGGGTTCGGGCTAGGGTTAGGGTTAGGGGACGGGGACGGTTTCGGGTCCAGGTGAGGGTACGGCAACGCTTTAGGGGGAGCGTGCGTGTGAGGGCGCGCGTTAGTGTTAGCGTACGGGTTAGGATTAGGGGACGGGTGAGGGTCAGGCTTCGGGGAAGGGTTAGGGTTAGGGTTCGGGCTAGGGTTAGGGTTAGGGGACGGGGACGGTTTAGGGTCCAGGTGAGGGTACGGCAACGCTTTAGGGGGAGCGTGCGTGTGAGGGCGCGGGTTAGTGTTAGCGTACGGGTTAGGATTAGGGGACGGGTGAGGGTCAGGCTTCGGGGAAGGGTTAGGGTTAGGTTTCGGGCTAGGGTTAGGGTTAGGGGACGGGGACGGTTTCGGGTCCAGGTGAGGGTACGGCAACGCTTTAGGGGGAGCGTGCGTGTGAGGGCGCGGGTTAGTGTTAGCGTACGGGTTAGGATTAGGGGACGGGTGAGGGTCAGGCTTCGGGGAAGGGTTAGGGTTAGGGTTCGGGCTAGTGTTAGGATTAGGGGACGGTTACGGTTTAGGGTTCAGGTGAAGGTACGGCAACGCTTTAGGGGGAGCGTGCGTGTGAGGGCACGGGTTAGTGTTAGCGTACGGCTTAGGATTAGGGGACGGGTGAGGGTCAGGCTTCGGGGAAGGGTTAGGGTTAGGGTTCGGGCTACGGTTAGGGTTAGGGGACCGGGAAGGTTTAGGGTCCAGGTGAGGGTACGGCAACGCTTAGGGGGAGCGTGCGTGTGAGGGCGCGGGTTAGTGTTAGCGTACGGGTTAGGATTAGGGGACGGGTGAGGGTCAGGCTTCGGGGAAGGGTTAGGGTTAGGGTTCGGGCTAGGGTTAGGGTTAGGGTACGGGGACGGTTTAGGGTCCATGTGAGGGTACGGCAACGCTTTAGGGGGAGCATGCGTGTGAGGGCGCGAGTTAGTGTTAGCGTACGTGTTAGGATTAGGGGACGGGTGAGGGTCAGGCTTCGGGGAAGGGTTAGGGTTAGGGTTCGGGCTAGGGTTAGGGTTAGGGGACGGGGACGGTTTCGGGTCCAGGAGAGGGTACGGCAACGCTTTAGGGGGAGCGTGCATGTGAGGGTGTGCGTTAGTGTTAGCGTACGGCTTAGGATTAGGGGACGGGTGAGGGTCAGGCTTCGGGGAAGGGTTAGGGTTAGGGTTCGGGCTAGGGTTAGGGTTAGGGGACGGGGACGGTTTAGGGTCCAAGTGAGGGTACGGCAACGCTTTAGGGTGAGCGTGCGTGTGAGGGCGCGGGTTAGTGTTAGCGTGCGGCTTAGGATTAGGGGACGGGTGAGGGTCAGGCTTCGGGGAAGGGTTAGGGTTAGGGTTTGGGCTAGGGTTAGGGTTAGGGGACGGGGACGGTTTAGGGTCCAGGTGAGGGTACGGCAACGCTTTAGGGGGAGCGTGTGTGTGAGGGCGCGGGTTAGTGTTAGCGTACGGGTTAGGATTAGGGGACGGGTGAGGGTCAGGCTTCGGGGAAGGGTTAGGGTTAGGGTACGGGCTAGGGTTAGGGTTAGGGGACGGGGACGGTTTAGGGTCCAGGTGAGGGTACGGCAACGCTTTAGGGGGAGCGTGCGTGTGAGGGCGCGGGTTAGTGTTAGCGTACGGGTTAGGATTAGGGGACGGGTGAGGGTCAGGCTTCGGGGAAGGGTTAGGGTTAGTGTTCGGGCTAGGGTTAGGGTTAGGGGACGGGGACGGTTTAGGGTCCAGGTGAGGGTACGGCAACGCTTTAGGGGGAGCGTGCGTGTGAGGGCGCGGGTTAGTGTTAGCGTACGGGTTAGGATTAGGGGACGGGTGAGGGTCAGGCATCGGGGAAGGGTTAGGGTTAGGGTTCGGGCTAGGGTTAGGGTTAGGGGACGGGGACGGTTTCGGGTCCAGGTGAGGGTACGGCAACGCTTTAGGGGGAGCGTACGTGTGAGGGCGCGGGTTAGTGTTAGCGTACGGGTTAGGATTAGGGGACGGGTGAGGGTCAGGCTTCGGGGAAGGGTTAGGGTTAGGGTTCGGGCTAGGGTTAGGGTTAGGGGACGGGGACGGTTTCGGGTCCAGGTGAGGGTACGGCAACGCTTTAGGGGGAGCGTGCGTGTGAGGGCGCGGGTTAGTGTTAGCGTACGGGTTAGGATTAGGGGACGGGTGAGGGTCAGGCTTCGGGGAAGGGTTAGGGTTAGGGTTCGGGCTAGGGTTAGGTTTAGGGGACGGGGATGGTTTAGGGTCCAGGTGAGGGTACGGCAACGCTTTAGGGGGAGCGTGCGTGTGAGGGCGCGGGTTAGTGTTCGCGTACGGGTTAGGATTAGGGGACGGGTGAGGGTCAGGTTTCGGGGAAGGGTTAGGGTTAGGGTTCGGGCTAGGGTTAGGGTTAGGGGACGGGGACGGTTTCGGGTCCAGGTGAGGGTACGGCAACGCTTTAGGGGGAGCGTGCGTGTGAGGGCGCGGGTTAGTGTTAGCGTACGGGTTAGGATTAGGGGACGGGTGAGGGTCAGGCTTCGGGGAAGGGTTAGGGTTAGGGTTCGGGCTAGGGTTAGGGTTAGGGGACGGGGATGGTTTAGGGTCCAGGTGAGGGTACGGCAACGCTTTAGGGGGAGCGTGCGTGTGAGGGCGCGGGTTAGTGTTAGCGTACGGGTTAGGATTAGGGGACGGGTGAGGGTCAGGCTTCGGGGAAGGGTTAGGGTTAGGGTTCGGGCTAGGGTTAGGGTTAGGGGACGGGGACGGTTTAGGGTCCAGGTGAGGGTACGGCAACGCTTTAGGGGGAGCGTGCGTGTGAGGGCGCGCGTTAGTGTTAGCGTACGGGTTAGGATTAGGGGACGGGTGAGGGTCAGGCTTCGGGAAAGGGTTAGGGTTAGGGTTCGGGCTAGGGTTAGGGTTAGGGGACGGGGACGGTTTAGGGTCCAGGTGAGGGTACGGCAACGCTTTAGGGGGAGCGTGCGTGTGAGGGCGCGGGTTAGTGTTAGCGTACGGGTTAGGATTAGGGGACGGGTGAGGGTCAGGCTTCTGGGAAGGGTTAGGGTTAGGGTTCGGGCTAGGGTTAGGGTTAGGGTACGGGGACGGTTTAGGGTCCAGGTGAGGGTACGGCAACGCTTTAGGGGGAGCGTGCGTGTGAGGGCGCGGGTTAGTGTTAGCGTACGGGTTAGGATTAGGGGACGGGTGAGGGTCAGGCTTCGGGGAAGGGTTAGGGTTAGGGTTCGGGCTAGGGTTAGGGTTAGGGGACGGGGACGGTTTAGGGTCCAGGTGAGGGTACGGCAACGCTTTAGGGGGAGCGTGCGTGTGAGGGCGTGGGTTAGTGTTAGCGTTCGGCTTAGGATTAGGGGACGGGTGAGGGTCAGGCTTCGGGGAAGGGTTAGGGTTAGGGTTCGGGCTAGGGTTAGGGTTAGGGGACCGGGACGGTTTAGGGTCCAGGTGAGGGTACGGCAACGCTTTAGGGGGAGCGTACGTGTGAGGGCGCGCGTTAGTGTTAGCGTACGGCTTAGGATTAGGGGACGGGTGAGGGTCAGGCTTCGGGGAAGGGTTAGGGTTAGGGTTCGGGCTAGGGTTAGGGTTAGGGGACGGGGACGGTTTAGGGTCCAGGTGAGGGTACGGCAACGCTTTAGGGGGAGCGTGCATGTGAGGGCGCGGGTTAGTGTTAGCGTACGGCTTAGGATTAGGGGACGGGTGAGGGTCAGGCTTCGGGGAAGGGTTAGGGTTAGGGTTCGGGCTAGGGTTAGGGTTAGGGAACGGGGACGGTTTAGGGTCCAGGTGAGGGTACGGCAACGCTTTAGGGGGAGCGTGCGTGTGAGGGCGCGGGTTAGTGTTAGCGTACGGGTTAGGATTAGGGGACGGGTGAGGGTCAGGCTTCGGGGAAGGGTTAGGGTTAGGGTTCGGGCTAGGGTTAGGGTTAGGGGACGGGGACGGTTTAGGGTCCAGGTGAGGGTACGGCAACGCTTTACGGGGAGCGTGCGTGTGAGGGCGCGGGTTAGTGTTAGCGTACGGGTTAGGATTAGGAGACGGGTGAGGGTCAGGCTTCGGGGAAGGGTTAGGGTTAGGGTTCGGGCTAGGTTTAGGGTTAGGGGACGGGGACGGTTTAGGGTCCAGGTGAGGGTACGGCAACGCTTTAGGGGGAGCGTGCGTGTGAGGGCGCGGGTTAGTGGTAGCGTACGGCTTAGGATTAGGGGACGGGTGAGGGTCAGGCTTCGGGGAAGGGTTAGGGTTAGGGTTCGGGCTAGGGTTAGGGTTAGGGGACGGGGACGGTTTAGGGTCCAGGTGAGGGTACGGCAACGCTTTAGGGGGAGCGTGCGTGTGAGGGCGCGGGTTAGTGTTAGCGTACGGGTTAGGATTAGGGGACGGGTGAGGGTCAGGCTTCGGGGAAGGGTTAGGGTTAGGGTTCGGGCTAGGGTTAGGGTTACGGGACGGGGACGGTTTAGGGTCCAGGTGAGGGTACGGCAACGCTTTAGGGGGAGCGTGCATGTGAGGGCGCGGGTTAGTGTTAGCGTACGGGTTAGGATTAGGGGACGGGTGAGGGTCAGGCTTCGGGGAAGGGTTAGGGTTAGGGTTCGGGCTAGGGTTAGGGTTAGGGGACGGGGACGGTTTAGGGTCCAGGTGAGGGTACGGCAACGCTTTAGGGGGAGCGTGCGTGTGAGGGCGCGGGTTAGTGTTAGCGTACGGGTTATGATTAGGGGACGGGTGAGGGTCAGGCTTCTGGGAAGGGTTAGGGTTAGGGTTCGGGCTAGGGTTAGGGTTAGGGGACGGGGACGGTTTAGGGTCCAGGTGAGGGTACGGCAACGCTTTAGGGGGAGCGTGCGTGTGAGGGCGCGGGTTAGTGTTAGCGTACGGGTTAGGATTCGGGGACGGGTGAGGGTCAGGCTTCGGGGAAGGGTTAGGGTTAGGGTTCGGGCTAGGGTTAGGGTTAGGGGACGGGGACGGTTTAGGGTCCAGGTGAGGGTACGGCAACGCTTTAGGGGGAGCGTGCGTGTGAGGGCGCGGGTTAGTGTTAGCGTACGGGTTAGGATTAGGGGACGGGTGAGGGTCAGGCTTCGGGGAAGGGTTAGGGTTAGCGTTCGGGCTAGGGTTAGGGTTAGGGGACGGGGACGGTTTAGGGTTCGGGTGAGGGTACGGCAACGCTTTAGGGGGAGCGTGCGTGTGAGGGCGCGGGTTAGTGTTAGCGTACGGCTTAGGATTAGGGGACGGGTGAGGGTCAGGCTTCGGGGAAGGGTTAGGGTTAGGGTTCGGGCTAGGGTTAGGGTTAGGGTACGGGGACGGTTTAGGGTCCAGGTGAGGGTACGGCAACGCTTTAGGGGGAGCGTGCGTGTGAGGGCGCGGGTTAGTGTTAGCGTACGGGTTAGGATTAGGGGACGCGTGAGGGTCAGGCTTCGGGGAAGGGTTAGGGTTAGGGTTCGGGCTAGGGTTAGGGTTAGGGGACGGGGACGGTTTAGGGTCCAGGTGAGGGTACGGCAACGCTTTAGGGGGAGCGTGCGTGTGAGGGCGCGGGTTAGTGTTAGCGTACGGGTTAGGATTAGGGGACGGGTGAGGGTCAGGCATCGGGGAAGGGTTAGGGTTAGGGTTCGGGCTAGGGTTAGGGTTAGGGGACGGGGACGGTTTCGGGTCCAGGTGAGGATACGGCAACGCTTTAGGGGGAGCGTACGTGTGAGGGCGCGGGTTAGTGTTAGCGTACGGGTTAGGATTAGGGGACGGGTGAGGGTCAGGCTTCGGGGAAGGGTTAGGGTTAGGGTTCGGGCTAGGGTTAGGGTTAGGGGACGGGGACGGTTTCGGGTCCAGGTGAGGGTACGGCAACGCTTTAGGGGGAGCGTGCGTGTGAGGGCGCGGGTTAGTGTTAGCGTACGGGTTAGGATTAGGGGACGGGTGAGGGTCAGGCTTCGGGGAAGGGTTAGGGTTAGGGTTCGGGCTAGGGTTAGGTTTAGGGGACGGGGATGGTTTAGGGTCCAGGTGAGGGTACGGCAACGCTTTAGGGGGAGCGTGCGTGTGAGGGCGCGGGTTAGTGTTCGCGTACGGGTTAGGATTAGGGGACGGGTGAGGGTCAGGTTTCGGGGAAGGGTTAGGGTTAGGGTTCGGGCTAGGGTTAGGGTTAGGGGACGGGGACGGTTTCGGGTCCAGGTGAGGGTACGGCAACGCTTTAGGGGGAGCGTGCGTGTGAGGGCGCGGGTTAGTGTTAGCGTACGGGTTAGGATTAGGGGACGGGTGAGGGTCAGGCTTCGGGGAAGGGTTAGGGTTAGGGTTCGGGCTAGGGTTAGGGTTAGGGGACGGGGATGGTTTAGGGTCCAGGTGAGGGTACGGCAACGCTTTAGGGGGAGCGTGCGTGTGAGGGCGCGGGTTAGTGTTAGCGTACGGGTTAGGATTAGGGGACGGGTGAGGGTCAGGCTTCGGGGAAGGGTTAGGGTTAGGGTTCGGGCTAGGGTTAGGGTTAGGGGACGGGGACGGTTTAGGGTCCAGGTGAGGGTACGGCAACGCTTTAGGGGGAGCGTGCGTGTGAGGGCGCGCGTTAGTGTTAGCGTACGGGTTAGGATTAGGGGACGGGTGAGGGTCAGGCTTCGGGAAAGGGTTAGGGTTAGGGTTCGGGCTAGGGTTAGGGTTAGGGGACAGGGACGGTTTAGGGTCCAGGTGAGGGTACGGCAACGCTTTAGGGGGAGCGTGCGTGTGAGGGCGCGGGTTAGTGTTAGCGTACGGGTTAGGATTAGGGGACGGGTGAGGGTCAGGCTTCTGGGAAGGGTTAGGGTTAGGGTTCGGGCTAGGGTTAGGGTTAGGGTACGGGGACGGTTTAGGGTCCAGGTGAGGGTACGGCAACGCTTTAGGGGGAGCGTGCGTGTGAGGGCGTGGGTTAGTGTTAGCGTTCGGCTTAGGATTAGGGGACGGGTGAGGGTCAGGCTTCGGGGAAGGGTTAGGGTTAGGGTTCGGGCTAGGGTTAGGGTTAGGGGACCGGGACGGTTTAGGGTCCAGGTGAGGGTACGGCAACGCTTTAGGGGGAGCGTACGTGTGAGGGCGCGCGTTAGTGTTAGCGTACGGCTTAGGATTAGGGGACGGGTGAGGGTCAGGCTTCGGGGAAGGGTTAGGGTTAGGGTTCGGGCTAGGGTTAGGGTTAGGGGACGGGGACGGTTTAGGGTCCAGGTGAGGGTACGGCAACGCTTTAGGGGGAGCGTGCATGTGAGGGCGCGGGTTAGTGTTAGCGTACGGCTTAGGATTAGGGGACGGGTGAGGGTCAGGCTTCGGGGAAGGGTTAGGGTTAGGGTTCGGGCTAGGGTTAGGGTTAGGGAACGGGGACGGTTTAGGGTCCAGGTGAGGGTACGGCAACGCTTTAGGGGGAGCGTGCGTGTGAGGGCGCGGGTTAGTGTTAGCGTACGGGTTAGGATTAGGGGACGGGTGAGGGTCAGGCTTCGGGGAAGGGTTAGGGTTAGGGTTCGGGCTAGGGTTAGGGTTAGGGGACGGGGACGGTTTAGGGTCCAGGTGAGGGTACGGCAACGCTTTACGGGGAGCGTGCGTGTGAGGGCGCGGGTTAGTGTTAGCGTACGGGTTAGGATTAGGAGACGGGTGAGGGTCAGGCTTCGGGGAAGGGTTAGGGTTAGGGTTCGGGCTAGGTTTAGGGTTAGGGGACGGGGACGGTTTAGGGTCCAGGTGAGGGTACGGCAACGCTTTAGGGGGAGCGTGCGTGTGAGGGCGCGGGTTAGTGGTAGCGTACGGCTTAGGATTAGGGGACGGGTGAGGGTCAGGCTTCGGGGAAGGGTTAGGGTTAGGGTTCGGGCTAGGGTTAGGGTTAGGGGACGGGGACGGTTTAGGGTCCAGGTGAGGGTACGGCAACGCTTTAGGGGGAGCGTGCGTGTGAGGGCCCGGGTTAGTGTTAGCGTACGGGTTAGGATTAGGGGACGGGTGAGGGTCAGGCTTCGGGGAAGGGTTAGGGTTAGGGTTCGGGCTAGGGTTAGGGTTACGGGACGGGGACGGTTTAGGGTCCAGGTGAGGGTACGGCAACGCTTTAGGGGGAGCGTGCATGTGAGGGCGCGGGTTAGTGTTAGCGTACGGGTTAGGATTAGGGGACGGGTGAGGGTCAGGCTTCGGGGAAGGGTTAGGGTTAGGGTTCGGGCTAGGGTTAGGGTTAGGGGACGGGGACGGTTTAGGGTCCAGGTGAGGGTACGGCAACGCTTTAGGGGGAGCGTGCGTGTGAGGGCGCGGGTTAGTGTTAGCGTACGGGTTATGATTAGGGGACGGGTGAGGGTCAGGCTTCTGGGAAGGGTTAGGGTTAGGGTTCGGGCTAGGGTTAGGGTTAGGGGACGGGGACGGTTTAGGGTCCAGGTGAGGGTACGGCAACGCTTTAGGGGGAGCGTGCGTGTGAGGGCGCGGGTTAGTGTTAGCGTACGGGTTAGGATTAGGGGACGGGTGAGGGTCAGGCTTCGGGGAAGGGTTAGGGTTAGGGTTCGGGCTAGGGTTAGGGTTAGGGGACGGGGACGGTTTAGGGTCCAGGTGAGGGTACGGCAACGCTTTAGGGGGAGCGTGCGTGTGAGGGCGCGGGTTAGTGTTAGCGTACGGGTTAGGATTAGGGGACGGGTGAGGGTCAGGCTTCGGGGAAGGGTTAGGGTTAGCGTTCGGGCTAGGGTTAGGGTTAGGGGACGGGGACGGTTTAGGGTTCGGGTGAGGGTACGGCAACGCTTTAGGGGGAGCGTGCGTGTGAGGGCGCGGGTTAGTGTTAGCGTACGGCTTAGGATTAGGGGACGGGTGAGGGTCAGGCTTCGGGGAAGGGTTAGGGTTAGGGTTCGGGCTAGGGTTAGGGTTAGGGTACGGGGACGGTTTAGGGTCCAGGTGAGGGTACGGCAACGCTTTAGGGGGAGCGTGCGTGTGAGGGCGCAGGTTAGTGTTAGCGTACGGGTTAGGATTAGGGGACGCGTGAGGGTCAGGCTTCGGGGAAGGGTTAGGGTTAGGGTTCGGGCTAGGGTTAGGGTTAGGGGACGGGGACGGTTTAGGGTCCAGGTGAGGGTACGGCAACGCTTTAGGTGGAGCGTGCGTGTGAGGGCGTGGGTTAGTGTTAGCGTACGGGTTAGGATTAAGGGACGGGTGAGGGTCCGGCTTCGGGGAAGGGTTAGGGTTAGGGTTCGGGCTTGGGTTAGGGTTAGGGGACGGGGACGGTTTAGGGTCCAGGTGAGGGTACGGCAACGCTTTAGGGGGAGCGTGCGTGTGAGGGCGCGGGTTAGTGTTAGCTTACGGGTTAGGATTAGGGGACGGGTGAGGGTCAGGCTTCGGGGATGGGTTAGGGTTAGGGTTCGGGCTAGGGTTAGGGTTAGGGGACGGGGACGGTTTAGGGTCCAGGTGAGGGTACGGCAACGCTTTAGGGGGAGCGTGCGTGTGAGGGCGTGGGTTAGTGTTAGAGTACGGGTTAAGATTAGGGGACGGGTGAGGGTCAGGCTTCGGGGAAGGGTTAGGGTTAGGGTTCGGGCTAGGGTTAGGGTTAGGGGACGGGGATGGTTTAGGGTCCAGGTGAGGGTACGGCAACGCTTTAGGGGGAGCATGCGTGTGAGGGCGCGGGTTAGTGTTAGCGTACGGGTTAGGTTTAGGGGACGGGTGAGGGTCAGGTTTCGGGGAAGGGTTAGGGTTAGGGTTCGGGCTAGGGTTAGGGTTAGGGGACGGGGACGGTTTCGGATCCAGGTGAGGGTACGGCAACGCTTTAGGGGGAGCGTGCGTGTGAGGGCGCGGGTTAGTGTTAGCGTACGGGTTAGGATTAGGGGACGGGTGAGGGTCAGGCTTCGGGGAAGGGTTAAGGTTAGGGTTCGGGCTAGGGTTAGGGTTAGGGGACGGGGACGGTTTAGGGTCCAGGTGAGGGTACGGCAACGCTTTAGGGGGAGCGTGCGTGTGAGGGCGCGGGTTAGTGTTAGCGTACGGGTTAGGATTAGGGGACGGGTGAGGGTCAGGCTTCGGGGAAGGGTTAGGGTTAGGGTTCGGGCTAGGGTTAGGGTTAGGGGACGGGGACGGTTTAGGGTCCAGGTGAGGGTACGGCAACGCTTTAGGGGGAGCGTGCGTGTGAGGGCGCGCGTTAGTGTTAGCGTACGGCTTAGGATTAGGGGACGGGTGAGGGTCAGGCTTCGGGAAAGGGTTAGGGTTAGGGTTCGGGCTAGGGTTAGGGTTAGGGGACAGGGACGGTTTAGGGTCCAGGTGAGGGTACGGCAACGCTTTAGGGGGAGCGTGCATGTGAGGGCGCGGGTTAGTGTTAGCGTACGGGTTAGGATTAGGGGACGGGTGAGGGTCAGGCTTCTGGGAAGGATTAGGGTTAGGGTTCGGGCTAGGGTTAGGGTTAGGGGACGGGGACGGTTTAGGGTCCAGGTGAGGGTACGGCAACGCTTTAGGGGGAGCGTGCGTGTGAGGGCGCGGGTTAGTGTTAGCGTACGGGTTAGGATTAGGGGACGGGTGAGGGTCAGGCTTCGGGGAAGGGTTAGGGTTAGGGTTCGGGCTGGGGTTAGGGTTAGGGAACGGGGACGGTTTAGGGTCCAGGTGAGGGTACGGCAACGCTTTAGGGGGAGCGTGCGTGTGAGGGCGTGGGTTAGTGTTAGCGTTCGGCTTAGGATTAGGGGACGAGTGAGGGTCAGGCTTCGGGGAAGGGTTAGGGTTAGGGTTCGGGCTAGGGTTAGGGTTAGGGGACCGGGACGGTTTAGGGTCCAGGTGAGGGTACGGCAACGCTTTAGGGGGAGCGTACGTGTGAGGGCGCGCGTTAGTGTTAGCGTACGGCTTAGGATTAGGGGACGGGTGAGGGTCAGGCTTCGGGGAAGGGTTAGGGTTAGGGTTCGGGCTAGGGTTAGGGTTAGGGGACGGGGACGGTTTAGGGTCCAGGTGAGGGTACGGCAACGCTTTAGGGGGAGCGTGCATGTGAGGGCGCGGGTTAGTGTTAGCGTACGGCTTAGGATTAGGGGACGGGTGAGGGTCAGGCTTCGGGGAAGGGTTAGGGTTAGGGTTCGGGCTAGGGTTAGGGTTAGGGAACGGGGACGGTTTAGGGTCCAGGTGAGGGTACGGCAACGCTTTAGGGGGAGCGTGCGTGTGAGGGCGCGGGTTAGTGTTAGCGTACGGGTTAGGATTAGGGGACGGGTGAGGGTCAGGCTTCGGGGAAGGGTTAGGGTTAGGGTTCGGGCTAGGGTTAGGGTTAGGGGACGGGGACGGTTTAGGGTCCAGGTGAGGGTACGGCAACGCTTTACGGGGAGCGTGCGTGTGAGGGCGCGGGTTAGTGTTAGCGTACGGGTTAGGATTAGGAGACGGGTGAGGGTCAGGCTTCGGGGAAGGGTTAGGGTTAGGGTTCGGGCTAGGTTTAGGGTTAGGGGACGGGGACGGTTTAGGGTCCAGGTGAGGGTACGGCAACGCTTTAGGGGGAGCGTGCGTGTGAGGGCGCGGGTTAGTGGTAGCGTACGGCTTAGGATTAGGGGACGGGTGAGGGTCAGGCTTCGGGGAAGGGTTAGGGTTAGGGTTCGGGCTAGGGTTAGGGTTAGGGGACGGGGACGGTTTAGGGTCCAGGTGAGGGTACGGCAACGCTTTAGGGGGAGCGTGTGTGTGAGGGCGCGGGTTAGTGTTAGCGTACGGGTTAGGATTAGGGGACGGGTGAGGGTCAGGCTTCGGGGAAGGGTTAGGGTTAGGGTTCGGGCTAGGGTTAGGGTTACGGGACGGGGACGGTTTAGGGTCCAGGTGAGGGTACGGCAACGCTTTAGGGGGAGCGTGCGTGTGAGGGCGCGGGTTAGTGTTAGCGTACGGGTTAGGATTAGGGAACGGGTGAGGGTCAGGCTTCGGGGAAGGGTTAGGGTTAGGGTTCGGGCTAGGGTTAGGGTTAGGGGACGGGGACGGTTTAGGGTCCAGGTGAGGGTACGGCAACGCTTTAGGGGGAGCGTGCGTGTGAGGGCGCGGGTTAGTGTTAGCGTACGGGTTAGGATTAGGGGACGGGTGAGGGTCAGGCTTCTGGGAAGGGTTAGGGTTAGGGTTCGGGCTAGGGTTAGGGTTAGGGGACGGGGACGGTTTAGGGTCCAGGTGAGGGTACGGCAACGCTTTAGGGGGAGCGTGCATGTGAGGGCGCGGGTTAGTGTTAGCGTACGGGTTAGGATTAGGGGACGGGTGAGGGTCAGGCTTCGGGGAAGGGTTAGGGTTAGGGTTCGGGCTAGGGTTAGGGTTAGGGGACGGGGACGGTTTAGGGTCCAGGTGAGGGTACGGCAACGCTTTAGGGGGAGCGTGCGTGTGAGGGCGCGGGTTAGTGTTAGCGTACGGGTTAGGATTAGGGGACGGGTGAGGGTCAGGCTTCGGGGAAGGGTTAGGGTTAGGGTTCGGGCTAGGGTTAGGGTTAGGGGACGGGGACGGTTTAGGGTTCGGGTGAGGGTACGGCAACGCTTTAGGGGGAGCGTGCGTGTGAGGGCGCGGGTTAGTGTTAGCGTACGGCTTAGGATTAGGGGACGGGTGAGGGTCAGGCTTCGGGGAAGGGTTAGGGTTAGGGTTCGGGCTACGGTTAGGGTTAGGGGACGGGGAAGGTTTAGGGTCCAGGTGAGGGTACGGCAACGCTTTAGGGGGAGCGTACGTGTGAGGGCGCGCGTTAGTGTTAGCGTACGGGTTAGGATTAGGGGACGGGTGAGGGTCAGGCTTCGGGGAAGGGTTAGGGTTAGGGTTCGGGCTAGGGTTAGGGTTAGGGTACGGGGACGGTTTAGGGTCCAGGTGAGGGTACGGCAACGCTTTAGGGGGAGCGTGCGTGTGAGGGCGCGGGTTAGTGTTAGCGTACGGGTTAGGATTAGGGGACGCGTGAGGGTCAGGCTTCGGGGAAGGGTTAGGGTTAGGGTTCGGGCTAGGGTTAGGGTTAGGGGACGGGGACGGTTTAGGGTCCAGGTGAGTGTACGGCAACGCTTTAGGTGGAGCGTGCGTGTGAGGGCGTGGGTTAGTGTTAGCGTATGGGTTAGGATTAAGGGACGGGTGAGGGTCCGGCTTCGGGGAAGGGTTAGGGTTAGGGTTCGGGCTAGGGTTAGGGTTAGGGGACGGGGACGGTTTAGGGTCCAGGTGAGGGTACGGCAACGCTTTAGGGGGAGCGTGCGTGTGAGGGCGCGGGTTAGTGTTAGCGTACGGGTTAGGATTAGGGGACGGGTGAGGGTCAGGCTTCGGGGATGGGTTAGGGTTAGGGTTCGGGCTAGGGTTAGGGTTAGGGGACGGGGACGGTTTAGGGTCCAGGTGAGGGTACGGCAACGCTTTAGGGGGAGCGTGCGTGTGAGGGCGTGGGTTAGTGTTAGCGTACGGGTTAAGATTAGGGGACGGGTGAGGGTCAGGCTTCGGGGAAGGGTTAGGGTTAGGGTTCGGGCTAGGGTTAGGGTTAGGGGACGGGGATGGTTTAGGGTCCAGGTGAGGGTACGGCAACGCTTTAGGGGGAGCATGCGTGTGAGGGCGCGGGTTAGTGTTAGCGTACGGGTTAGGTTTAGGGGACGGGTGAGGGTCAGGTTTCGGGGAAGGGTTAGGGTTAGGGTTCGGGCTAGGGTTAGGGTTAGGGGACGGGGACGGTTTCGGATCCAGGTGAGGGTACGGCAACGCTTTAGGGGGAGCGTGCGTGTGAGGGCGCGGGTTAGTGTTAGCGTACGGGTTAGGATTAGGGGACGGGTGAGGGTCAGGCTTCGGGGAAGGGTTAGGGTTAGGGTTCGGGCTAGGGTTAGGGTTAGGGGACGGGGACGGTTTAGGGTCCAGGTGAGGGTACGGCAACGCTTTAGGGGGAGCGTGCGTGTGAGGGCGCGGGTTAGTGTTAGCGTACGGGTTAGGATTAGGGGACGGGTGAGGGTCAGGCTTCGGGGAAGGGTTAGGGTTAGGGTTCGGGCTAGGGTTAGGGTTAGGGGACGGGGACGGTTTAGGGTTCGGGTGAGGGTACGGCAACGCTTTAGGGGGAGCGTGCGTGTGAGGGCGCGGGTTAGTGTTAGCGTACGGCTTAGGATTACGGGACGGGTGAGGGTCAGGCTTCGGGGAAGGGTTAGGGTTAGGGTTCGGGCTAGGGTTAGGGTTAGGGGACGGGGACGGTTTAGGGTCCAGGTGAGGGTACTGCAACGCTTTAGGGGGAGCGTGCGTGTGAGGGCGCGGGTTAGTGTTAGCGTACGGGTTAGGATTAGGGGACGGGTGAGGGTCAGGCTTCTGGGAAGGGTTAGGGTTAGGGTTCGGGCTAGGGTTAGGGTTAGGGGACGGGGACGGTTTAGGGTCCAGGTGAGGGTACGGCAACGCTTTAGGGGGAGCGTGCATGTGAGGGCGCGGGTTAGTGTTAGCGTACGGGTTAGGATTAGGGGACGGGTGAGGGTCAGGCTTCGGGGAAGGGTTAGGGTTAGGGTTCGGGCTAGGGTTAGGGTTAGGGGACGGGGACGGTTTAGGGTCCAGGTGAGGGTACGGCAACGCTTTAGGGGGAGCGTGCGTGTGAGGGCGCGGGTTAGTGTTAGCGTACGGGTTAGGATTAGGGGACGGGTGAGGGTCAGGCTTCGGGGAAGGGTTAGGGTTAGGGTTCGGGCTAGGGTTAGGGTTAGGGGACGGGGACGGTTTAGGGTTCGGGTGAGGGTACGGCAACGCTTTAGGGGGAGCGTGCGTGTGAGGGCGCGGGTTAGTGTTAGCGTACGGCTTAGGATTAGGGGACGGGTGAGGGTCAGGCTTCGGGGAAGGGTTAGGGTTAGGGTTCGGGCTACGGTTAGGGTTAGGGGACGGGGAAGGTTTAGGGTCCAGGTGAGGGTACGGCAACGCTTTAGGGGGAGCGTGCGTGTGAGGGCGCGGGTTAGTGTTAGCGTACGGGTTAGGATTAGGGGACGGGTGAGGGTCAGGCTTCGGGGAAGGGTTAGGGTTAGGGTTCGGGCTAGGGTTAGGGTTAGGGTACGGGGACGGTTTAGGGTCCAGGTGAGGGTACGGCAACGCTTTAGGGGGAGCGTGCGTGTGAGGGCGCGGGTTAGTGTTAGCGTACGGGTTAGGATTAGGGGACGCGTGAGGGTCAGGCTTCGGGGAAGGGTTAGGGTTAGGGTTCGGGCTAGGGTTAGGGTTAGGGGACGGGGACGGTTTAGGGTCCAGGTGAGGGTACGGCAACGCTTTAGGTGGAGCGTGCGTGTGAGGGCGTGGGTTAGTGTTAGCGTACGGGTTAGGATTAAGGGACGGGTGAGGGTCCGGCTTCGGGGAAGGGTTAGGGTTAGGGTTCGGGCTAGGGTTAGGGTTAGGGGACGGGGACGGTTTAGGGTCCAGGTGAGGGTACGGCAACGCTTTAGGGGGAGCGTGCGTGTGAGGGCGCGGGTTAGTGTTAGCGTACGGGTTAGGATTAGGGGACGGGTGAGGGTCAGGCTTCGGGGAAGGGTTAAGGTTAGGGTTCGGGCTAGGGTTAGGGTTAGGGGACGGGGACGGTTTAGGGTCCAGGTGAGGGTACGGCAACGCTTTAGGGGGAGCGTGCGTGTGAGGGCGCGGGTTAGTGTTAGCGTACGGGTTAGGATTAGGGGACGGGTGAGGGTCAGGCTTCGGGGAAGGGTTAGGGTTAGGGTTCGGGCTAGGGTTAGGGTTAGGGGACGGGGACGGTTTAGGGTCCAGGTGAGGGTACGGCAACGCTTTAGGGGGAGCGTGCGTGTGAGGGCGCGCGTTAGTGTTAGCGTACGGCTTAGGATTAGGGGACGGGTGAGGGTCAGGCTTCGGGAAAGTGTTAGGGTTAGGGTTCGGGCTAGGGTTAGGGTTAGGGGACAGGGACGGTTTAGGGTCCAGGTTAGGGTACGGCAACGCTTTAGGGGGAGCGTGCATGTGAGGGCGCGGGTTAGTGTTAGCGTACGGGTTAGGATTAGGGGACGGGTGAGGGTCAGGCTTCTGGGAAGGGTTAGGGTTAGGGTTCGGGCTAGGGTTAGGGTTAGGGGACGGGGACGGTTTAGGGTCCAGGTGAGGGTACGGCAACGCTTTAGGGGGAGCGTGCGTGTGAGGGCGCGGGTTAGTGTTAGCGTACGGGTTAGGATTAGGGGACGGGTGAGGGTCCGGCTTCGGGGAAGGGTTAGGGTTAGGGTTCGGGCTAGGGTTAGGGTTAGGGGACGGGGACGGTTTAGGGTCCAGGTGAGGGTACGGCAACGCTTTAGGGGGAGCGTGCGTGTGAGGGCGCAGGTTAGTGTTAGCGTACGGGTTAGGATTAGGGGATGGGTGAGGGTCAGGCTTCGGGGAAGGGTTAGGGTTAGGGTTCGGGCTAGGGTTAGGGTTAGGGGACGGGGACGGTTTAGGGTCCAGGTGAGGGTACGGCAACGCTTTAGGGGGAGCGTGCGTGTGAGGGCGTGTGTTAGTGTTAGCGTTCGGCTTAGGATTAGGGGACGGGTGAGGGTCAGGCTTCGGGGAAGGGTTAGGGTTAGGGTTCGGGCTAGGGTTAGGGTTAGGGGACCGGGACGGTTTAGGGTCCAGGTGAGGGTACGGCAACGCTTTAGGGGGAGCGTACGTGTGAGGGCGCGCGTTAGTGTTAGAGTACGGCTTAGGATTAGGGGACGGGTGAGGGTCAGGCTTCGGGGAAGGGTTAGGGTTAGGGTTCGGGCTAGGGTTAGGGTTAGGGGACGGGGACGGTTTAGGGTCCAGGTGAGGGTACGGCAACGCTTTAGGGGGAGCGTGCATGTGAGGGCGCGGGTTAGTGTTAGCGTACGGCTTAGGATTAGGGGACGGGTGAGGGTCAGGCTTCGGGGAAGTGTTAGGGTTAGGGTTCGGGCTAGGGTTAGGGTTAGGGGACGGGGACGGTTTAGGGTCCAGGTGAGGGTACGGCAACGCTTTAGGGGGAGTGTGCGTGTGAGGGCGCGGGTTAGTGGTAGCGTACGGCTTAGGATTAGGGGACGGGTGAGGGTCAGGCTTCGGGGAAGTGTTAGGGTTAGGGTTCGGGCTAGGGTTAGGGTTAGGGGACGGGGACGGTTTAGGGTCCAGGTGAGGGTACAGCAACGCTTTAGGGGGAGCGTGCGTGTGAGGGCGCGGGTTAGTGTTAGCGTACGGGTTAGGATTAGGGGACGGGTGAGGGTCAGGCTTCGGGGAAGGGTTAGGGTTAGGGTTCGGGCTAGGGTTAGGGTTAGGGGACGGGGATGGTTTAGGGTCCAGGTGAGGGTACGGCAACGCTTTAGGGGGAGCGTGCGTGTGAGGGCGCGGGTTAGTGTTAGCGTACGGGTTAGGATAAGGGGACGGGTGAGGGTCAGGTTTCGGGGAAGGGTTAGGGTTAGGGTTCGGGCTAGGGTTAGGGTTAGGGGACGGGGACGGTATCGGGTCCAGGTGAGGGTACGGCAACGCTTTAGGGGGAGCGTGCGTGTGAGGGCGCGGGTTAGTGTTAGCGTACGGGTTAGGATTAGGGGACGGGTGAGGGTCAGGCTTCGGGGAAGGGTTAGGGTTAGGGTTCGGGCTAGGGTTAGGGTTAGGGGACGGGGACGGTTTAGGGTCCAGGTGAGGGTACGGCAACGCTTTAGGGGGAGCGTGCGTGTGAGGGCGCGGGTTAGTGGTAGCGTACGGCTTAGGTTTAAGTGACGGGTGAGGGTCAGGCTTCGGGGAAGGGTTAGGGTTAGGGTTCGGGCTAGGGTTAGGGTTACGGGACGGGGACGGTTTAGGGTCCAGGTGAGGGTACGGCAACGCTTTAGGGGGAGCGTGCATGTGAGGGCGCGGGTTAGTGTTAGCGTACGGGTTAGGATTAGGGGACGGGTGAGGGTCAGGCTTCGGGGAAGGGTTAGGGTTAGGGTTCGGGCTAGGGTTAGGGTTAGGGGACGGGGACGGTTTAGGGTCCAGGTGAGGGTACGGCAACGCTTTAGGGGGAGCGTGCGTGTGAGGGCGCGGGTTAGTGTTAGCGTACGGGTTAGGATTAGGGGACGGGTGAGGGTCAGGCTTCTGGGAAGGGTTAGGGTTAGGGTTCGGGCTAGGGTTAGGGTTAGGGGACGGGGACGGTTTAGGGTCCAGGTGAGGGTACGGCAACGCTTTAGGGGGAGCGTGCATGTGAGGGCGTGGGTTAGTGTTAGCGTACGGGTTAGGATTAGGGGACGGGTGAGGGTCAGGCTTCGGGGAAGGGTTAGGGTTAGGGTTCGGGCTAGGGTTAGGGTTAGGGGACGGGGACGGTTTAGGGTCCAGGTGAGGGTACGGCAACGCTTTAGGGGGAGCGTGCGTGTGAGGGAGCGGGTTAGGGTTAGCGTACGGGTTAGGATTAGGGGACGGGTGAGGGTCAGGCTTCGGGGAAGGGTTAGGGTTAGGGTTCGGGCTAGGGTTAGGGTTAGGGGACGGGGACGGTTTAGGGTTCAGGTGAGGGTACGGCAACGCTTTAGGGGGAGCGTGCGTGTGAGGGCGCGGGTTAGTGTTAGCGTACGGGTTAGGATTAGGGGACGGGTGAGGGTCAGGCTTCGGGGAAGGGTTAGGGTTAGGGTTCGGGCTACGGTTAGGGTTAGGGGACGGGGAAGGTTTAGGGTCCAGGTGAGGGTACGGCAACGCTTTAGGGGGAGCGTGCGTGTGAGGGCGCGGGTTAGTGTTAGCGTACGGGTTAGGATTAGGGGACGGGTGAGGGTCAGGCTTCGGGGAAGGGTTAGGGTTAGGGTTCGGGCTAGGGTTAAGGTTAGGGGACGGTTACGGTTTAGGGTTCAGGTGAGGGTACGGCAACGCTTTAGGGGGAGCGTGCGTGTGAGGGCGCGGGTTAGTGTTAGCGTACGGCTTAGGATTAGGGGACGGGTGAGGGTCAGGCTTCGGGGAAGGGTTAGGGTTAGGGTTCGGGCTACGGTTAGGGTTAGGGGACGGGGAAGGTTTAGGGTCCAGCTGAGGGTACGGCAACGCTTTAGGGGGAGCGTGCGTGTGAGGGCGCGGGTTAGTGTTAGCGTACGGGTTAGGATTAGGGGACGGGTGAGGGTCAGGCTTCGGGGAAGGGTTAGGGTTAGGGTTCGGGCTAGGGTTAGGGTTAGGGGACGGGGACGGTTTAGGGTCCAGCTGAGGGTACGGCAACGCTTTAGGGGGAGCGTGCGTGTGAGGGCGCGGGTTAGTGTTAGAGTACGGGTTAGGATTAGGGGACGGGTGAGGGTCAGGCTTCGGGGAAGGGTTAGGGTTAGGGTTCGGGCTAGGGTTAGGGTTAGGGGACGGGGACGGTTTCGGGTCCAGGTGAGGGTACGGCAACGCTTTAGGGGGAGCGTGCGTGTGAGGGCACGCGTTAGTGTTAGCGTACGGGTTAGGATTAGGGGACGGGTGAGGGTCAGGCTTCGGGGAAGGGTTAGGGTTAGGGTTCGGGCTAGGGTTAGGGTTAGGGGACGGGGACGGTTTAGGGTCCAGGAGAGGGTACGGCAACGCTTTAGGGGGAGCGTGCGTGTGAGGGCGCGCGTTAGTGTTAGCGTACGGCTTAGGATTAGGGGACGGGTGAGGGTCAGGCTTCGGGGAAGGGTTAGGGTTAGGGTTCGGGCTAGGGTTAGGGTTAGGGGACGGGGACGGTTTAGGGTCCAAGTGAGGGTACGGCAACGCTTTAGGGGGAGCGTGCGTGTGAGGGCGCGCGTTAGTGTTAGCGTGCGGCTTAGGATTAGGGGACGGGTGAGGGTCAGGCTTCGGGGAAGGGTTAGGGTTAGGGTTCGGGCTAGGGTTAGGGTTAGGGGACGGGGACGGTTTAGGGTCCAGGTGAGGGTACGGCAACGCTTTAGGGGGAGCGTGCATGTGAGGGCGTGGGTTAGTGTTAGCGTACGGCTTAGGATTAGGGGACGGGTGAGGGTCAGGCTTCGGGGAAGGGTTAGGGTTAGGGTTTGGGCTAGGGTTAGGGTTAGGGGACGGGGACGGTTTAGGGTGCAGGTGAGGGTACGGCAACGCTTTAGGGGGAGCGTGCGTGTGAGGGCGCGGGTTAGTGTTAGCGTACGGGTTAGGATTAGGGGACGGGTGAGTGTCAGGCTTCGGGGAAGGGTTAGGGTTAGGGTTCGGGCTAGGGTTAGGGTTAGGGGATGGGGACGGTTTAGGGTCCAGGTGAGGGTACGGCAACGCTTTAGGGGGAGCGTGCGTGTGAGGGCGCGTGTTAGTGTTAGCATACGGGTTAGGATTAGGGGACGGGTGAGGGTCAGGCTTCGGGGAAGGGTTAGGGTTAGGGTTCGGGCTAGGGTTAGGGTTAGGGGACGGGGACGGTTTAGGGTCCAGGTGAGGGTACGGCAACGCTTTAGGGGGAGCGTGCGTGTGAGGGCGCGGGTTAGTGTTAGCGTACGGGTTAGGATTAGGGGACGGGTGAGTGTCAGGCTTCGGGGAAGGGTTAGGGTTAGGGTTCGGGCTAGGGTTAGGGTTAGGGGATGGGGAAGGTTTAGGGTCCAGGTGAGGGTACGGCAACGCTTTAGGGGGAGCGTGCGTGTGAGGGCGTGGGTTAGTGTTAGCGTACGGGTTAGGATTAGGGGACGGGTGAGGGTCAGGCTTCGGGGAAGGTTTAGGGTTAGGGTTCGGGCTAGGGTAAGGGTTAAGGGACGGGGACGGTTTAGGGTCCAGGTGAGGGTACGGCAACGCTTTAGGGGGAGCGTGCGTGTGAGGACACGGGTTAGTGTTAGCGTACGGATTAGGATTAGGGGACGGGTGAGGGTCAGGCATCGGGGAAGGGTTAGGGTTAGGGTTCGGGCTAGGGTTAGGGTTAGGGGACGGCGACGGTTTAGGGTCTAGGTGAGGGTACGGCAACGCTTTAGGGGGAGCGTACGTGTGAGGGCGCTGGTAAGTGTTAGCGTACGGGTTAGGATTAGGGGACGGGTGAGGGTCAGGCTTCTGGGAAGGGTTAGGGTTAGGGTTCGGGCTAGGGTTAGGGTTAGGGTACGGGGACGGTTTAGGGTCCAGGTGAGGGTACGGCAACGCTTTAGGGGGAGCGTGCATGTGAGGGCGTGGGTTAGTGTTAGCGTACGGGTTAGGATTAGGGGACGGGTGAGGGTCAGGCTTCGGGGAAGGGTTAGGGTTAGGGTTCGGGCTAGGGTTAGGGTTAGGGGACGGGGACGGTTTCGGGTCCAGGTGAGGGTACGGCAACGCTTTAGGGGGAGCGTGCGTGTGAGGGCACGCGTTAGTGTTAGCGTACGGGTTAGGATTAGGGGACGGGTGAGAGTCAGGCTTCTGGGAAGGGTTAGGGTTAGGGTTCGGGCTAGGGTTAGGGTTAGGGTACGGGGACGGTTTAGGGTCCAGGAGAGGGTACGGCAACGCTTTAGGGGGAGCGTGCGTGTGAGGGCGCGCGTTAGTGTTAGCGTACGGCTTAGGATTAGGGGACGGGTGAGGGTCAGGCTTCGGGGAAGGGTTAGGGTTAGGGTTCGGGCTAGGGTTAGGGTTAGGGGACGGGGACAGTTTAGGGTCCAAGTGAGGGTACGGCAACGCTTTAGGGGGAGCGTGCGTGTGAGGGCACGCGTTAGTGTTAGCGTGCGGCTTAGGATTAGGGGACGGGTGAGGGTCAGGCTTCGGGGAAGGGTTAGGGTTAGGGTTCGGGCTAGGGTTAGGGTTAGGGGACGGGGACGGTTTAGGGTCTAGGTGAGGGTACGGCAACGCTTTAGGGGGAGCGTACGTGTGAGGGCGCTGGTTAGTGTTAGCGTACGGGTTAGGATTAGGGGACGGGTGAGGGTCAGGCTTCTGGGAAGGGTTAGGGTTAGGGTTCGGGCTAGGGATAGGGTTAGGGTACGGGGACGGTTTAGGGTCCAGGTGAGGGTACGGCAACACTTTAGGGGGAGCGTGCGTGTGAGGGCGGGGGTTAGTGTTAGCGTACGGGTTAGGATTAGGGGACGGGTGAGGGTCAGGCTTCGGGGAAGGATTAGGGTTAGGGTTCGGGCTAGGGTTAGGGTTAGGGGACGGGGACGGTTTCGGGTCCAGGTGAGGGTACGGCAACGCTTTAGGGGGAGCGTGCGTGTGATGGCACGCGTTAGTGTTAGCGTACGGGTTAGGATTAGGGGACGGGTGAGGGTCAGGCTTCTGGGAAGGGTTAGGGTTAGGGTTCGGGCTAGGGTTAGGGTTAGGGGACGGGGACGGTTTAGGGTCCAGGAGAGGGTACGGCAACGCTTTAGGGGGAGCGTGCGTGTGAGGGCGCGCGTTAGTGTTAGCGTACGGCTTAGGATTAGGGGACGGGTGAGGGTCAGGCTTCGGGGAAGGGTTAGGGTTAGGGTTCGGGCTAGGGTTAGGGTTAGGGGACGGGGACGGTTTAGGGTCCAAGTGAGGGTACGGCAACGCTTTAGGGGGAGCGTGCGTGTGAGGGCGCGCGTTAGTGTTAGCGTGCGGCTTAGGATTAGGGGACGGGTGAGGGTCAGGCTTCGGGGAAGGGTTAGGGTTAGGGTTCGGGCTAGGGTTAGGGTTAGGGGACGGGGACGGTTTAGGGTCCAGGTGAGGGTACGGCAACGCTTTAGGGGGAGCGTGCGTGTGAGGGCACGGGTTAGTGTTAGCGTACGGCTTAGGATTAGGGGACGGGTGAGGGTCAGGCTTCGGGGAAGGGTTAGGGTTAGGGTTTGGGCTAGGGTTAGGGTTAGGGGACGGGGACGGTTTAGGGTCCAGGTGAGGGTACGGCAACGCTTTAGGGGGAGCGTGCGTGTGAGGGCGCGGGTTAGTGTTAGCGTACGGGTTAGGATTAGGGGACGGGTGAGGGTCAGGCTTCGGGGAAGGGTTAGGGTTAGGGTTCGGGCTAGGGTTAGGGTTAGGGGACGGGGACGGTTTAGGGTCCAGGTGAGGGTACGGCAACGCTTTAGGGGGAGCGTGCGTGTGAGGGCGCGGGTTAGTGTTAGCGTACGGGTTAGGATTAGGGGACGGGTGAGGGTCAGGCTTCGGGGAAGGGTTAGGGTTAGGGTTCGGGCTAGGGTTAGGGTTAGGGGACGGGGACGGTTTCGGGTCCAGGTGAGGGTACGGCAACGTTTTAGGGGGAGCGTGCGTGTGAGGGCGCGGGTTAATGATAGCGTACGGGTTAGGATTAGGGGACGGGTGAGGGTCAGGCTTCGGGGAAGGGTTAGGGTTAGGGTTCGGGCTAGGGTTAGGGTTAGGGGACGGGGACGGTTTAGGGTCCAGGTGAGGATACGGCAACGCTTTAGGGGGAGCGTGCGTGTGAGGGCGCGGGTTAGTGTTAGCGTACGGGTTAGGATTAGGGGACGGGTGAGGGTCAGGCTTCGGGGAAGGGTTAGGGTTAGGGTTCGGGCTAGGGTTAGGGTTAGGGGACGGGGACGGTTTCGGGTCCAGGTGAGGGTACGGCAACGCTTTAGGGGGAGCGTGCGTGTGAGGGCACGCGTTAGTGTTAGCGTACGGGTTAGGATTAGGGGACGGGTGAGGGTCAGGCTTCGGGGAAGGGTTAGGGTTAGGGTTCGGGCTAGGGTTAGGGTTAGGGTACGGGGACGGTTTAGGGTCCAGGAGAGGGTACGGCAACGCTTTAGGGGGAGCGTGCGTGTGAGGGCGCGCGTAAGTGTTATCGTACGGCTTAGGATTAGGGGACGGGTGAGGGTCAGGCTTCGGGGAAGGGTTAGGGTTAGGGTTCGGGCTAGGGTTAGGGTTAGGGGACGGGGACGGTTTAGGGTCCAGGTGAGGGTACGGCAACGCTTTAGGGGGAGCGTGCGTGTGAGGGCGCGGGTTAGTGTTAGCGTATGGCTTAGGATTAGGGGACGGGTGAGGGTCAGGCTTCGGGGAAGGGTTAGAGTTAGGGTTCGGGCTAGGGTTAGGGTTAGGGGACGGGGACGGTTTAGGGTCCAGGTGAGGGTACGGCAACGCTTTAGGGGGAGCGTGCGTGTGAGGGCGCGGGTTAGTGTTAGCGTACGGCTTAGGATTAGGGGACGGGTGAGGGTCAGGCTTCGGGGAAGGGTTAGAGTTAGGGTTCGGGCTAGGGTTAGGGTTAGGGGACGGGGACGGTTTAGGGTCCAGGTGAGGGTACGGCAACGCTTTAGGGGGAGCGTGCGTGTGAGGGCGCGGGTTAGTGTTAGCGTACGGCTTAGGATTAGGGGACGGGTGAGGGTCAGGCTTCGGGGAAGGGTTAGGGTTAGGGTTCGGGCTAGGGTTAGGGTTAGGGGACGGGGACGGTTAGGGTTCAGGTGAGGGTACGGCAACGCTTTAGGGGGAGCGTGCGTGTGAGGGCGCGGGTTAGTGTTAGCGTACTGGTTACGATTAGGGGACGGGTGAGGGTCAGGCTTCGGGGAAGGGTTAGGGTTAGGGTTCGGGCTACGGTTAGGGTTAGGGGACGGGGAAGGTTTAGGGTCCAGGTGAGGGTACGGCAACGCTTTAGGGGGAGCGTGCGTGTGAGGGCGCGGGTTAGTGTTAGCGTACGGGTTAGGATTAGGGGACGGGTGAGGGTCAGGCTTCGGGGAAGTGTTAGGGTTAGGGTTCGGGCTAGGGTTAGGGTTAGGGTTAGGGGACGGTTTAGGGTCCAGGTGAGGGTACGGCAACGCTTTAGGGGGAGCGTGCGTGTAAGGGCATGGGTTAGTGTTAGCGTACGGGTTAGGATTAGGGGATGGGTGAGGGTCAGGCTTCGGGGAAGGGTTAGGGTTAGGGTTCAGGCTAGGGTTAGGGTTAGGGGACAGGGACGGTTTAGGGTCCAGGTGAGGGTACGGCAACGTTTTAGGGGGAGCGTGCATGTGAGGGCGCGGGTTAGTGTTAGCGTACGGGTTAGGATTAGGGGACGGGTGAGGGTCAGGCTTCGGGGAAGGGTTAGGGTTAGGGTTCGGGCTAGGGTTAAGGTTAGGGGACGGTTACGGTTTAGGGTTCAGGTGAGGGTACGGCAACGCTTTAGGGGGAGCGTGCGTGTGAGGGCGCGGGTTAGTGTTAGCGTACGGCTTAGGATTAGGGGACGGGTGAGGGTCAGGCTTCGGGGAAGGGTTAGGGTTAGGGTTCGGGCTACGGTTAGGGTTAGGGGACGGGGAAGGTTTAGGGTCCAGCTGAGGGTACGGCAACGCTTTAGGGGGAGCGTGCGTGTGAGGGCGCGGGTTAGTGTTAGCGTACGGGTTAGGATTAGGGGACGGGTGAGGGTCAGGCTTCGGGGAAGGGTTAGGGTTAGGGTTCGGGCTAGGGTTAGGGTTAGGGGACGGGGACGGTTTAGGGTCCAGCTGAGGGTACGGCAACGCTTTAGGGGGAGCGTGCGTGTGAGGGCGCGGGTTAGTGTTAGCGTACGGGTTAGGATTAGGGGACGGGTGAGGGTCAGGCTTCGGGGAAGGGTTAGGGTTAGGGTTCGGGCTAGGGTTAGGGTTAGGGGACGGGGACGGTTTCGGGTCCAGGTGAGGGTACGGCAACGCTTTAGGGGGAGCGTGCGTGTGAGGGCACGCGTTAGTGTTAGCGTACGGGTTAGGATTAGGGGACGGGTGAGGGTCAGGCTTCGGGGAAGGGTTAGGGTTAGGGTTCGGGCTAGGGTTAGGGTTAGGGGACGGGGACGGTTTAGGGTCCAGGAGAGGGTACGGCAACGCTTTAGGGGGAGCGTGCGTGTGAGGGCGCGCGTTAGTGTTAGCGTACGGCTTAGGATTAGGGGACGGGTGAGGGTCAGGCTTCGGGGAAGGGTTAGGGTTAGGGTTCGGGCTAGGGTTAGGGTTAGGGGACGGGGACGGTTTAGGGTCCAAGTGAGGGTACGGCAACGCTTTAGGGGGAGCGTGCGTGTGAGGGCGCGCGTTAGTGTTAGCGTGCGGCTTAGGATTAGGGGACGGGTGAGGGTCAGGCTTCGGGGAAGGGTTAGGGTTAGGGTTCGGGCTAGGGTTAGGGTTAGGGGACGGGGACGGTTTAGGGTCCAGGTGAGGGTACGGCAACGCTTTAGGGGGAGCGTGCATGTGAGGGCCTGGGTTAGTGTTAGCGTACGGCTTAGGATTAGGGGACGGGTGAGGGTCAGGCTTCGGGGAAGGGTTAGGGTTAGGGTTTGGGCTAGGGTTAGGGTTAGGGGACGGGGACGGTTTAGGGTCCAGGTGAGGGTACGGCAACGCTTTAGGGGGAGCGTGCGTGTGAGGGCGCGGGTTAGTGTTAGCGTACGGGTTAGGATTAGGGGACGGGTGAGGGTCAGGCTTCGGGGAAGGGTTAGGGTTAGGGTTCGGGCTAGGGTTAGGGTTAGGGGATGGGGACGGTTTAGGGTCCAGGTGAGGGTACGGCAACGCTTTAGGGGGAGCGTGCGTGTGAGGGCGCGTGTTAGTGTTAGCATACGGGTTAGGATTAGGGGACGGGTGAGGGTCAGGCTTCGGGGAAGGGTTAGGGTTAGGGTTCGGGCTAGGGTTAGGGTTAGGGGACGGGGACGGTTTAGGGTCCAGGTGAGGGTACGGCAACGCTTTAGGGGGAGCGTGCGTGTGAGGGCGCGGGTTAGTGTTAGCGTACGGGTTAGGATTAGGGGACGGGTGAGTGTCAGGCTTCGGGGAAGGGTTAGGGTTAGGGTTCGGGCTAGGGTTAGGGTTAGGGGATGGGGAAGGTTTAGGGTCCAGGTGAGGGTACGGCAACGCTTTAGGGGGAGCGTGCGTGTGAGGGCGTGGGTTAGTGTTAGCGTACGGGTTAGGATTAGGGGACGGGTGAGGGTCAGGCTTCGGGGAAGGTTTAGGGTTAGGGTTCAGGCTAGGGTAAGGGTTAAGGGACGGGGACGGTTTAGGGTCCAGGTGAGGGTACGGCAACGCTTTAGGGGGAGCGTGCGTGTGAGGACGCGGGTTAGTGTTAGCGTACGGGTTAGGATTAGGGGACGGGTGAGGGTCAGGCATCGGGGAAGGGTTAGGGTTAGGGTTCGGGCTAGGGTTAGGGTTAGGGGACGGCGACGGTTTAGGGTCTAGGTGAGGGTACGGCAACGCTTTAGGGGGAGCGTACGTGTGAGGGCGCTGGTTAGTGTTAGCGTACGGGTTAGGATTAGGGGACGGGTGAGGGTCAGGCTTCTGGGAAGGGTTAGGGTTAGGGTTCGGGCTAGGGTTAGGGTTAGGGTACGGGGACGGTTTAGGGTCCAGGTGAGGGTACGGCAACGCTTTAGGGGGAGCGTGCGTGTGAGGGCGTGGGTTAGTGTTAGCGTACGGGTTAGGATTAGGGGACGGGTGAGGGTCAGGCTTCGGGGAAGGGTTAGGGTTAGGGTTCGGGCTAGGGTTAGGGTTAGGGGACGGGGACGGTTTCGGGTCCAGGTGAGGGTACGGCAACGCTTTAGGGGGAGCGTGCGTGTGAGGGCACGCGTTAGTGTTAGCGTACGGGTTAGGATTAGGGGACGGGTGAGGGTCAGGCTTCTGGGAAGGGTTAGGGTTAGGGTTCGGGCTAGGGTTAGGGTTAGGGTACGGGGACGGTTTAGGGTCCAGGAGAGGGTACGGCAACGCTTTAGGGGGAGCGTGCGTGTGAGGGCGCGCGTTAGTGTTAGCGTACGGCTTAGGATTAGGGGACGGGTGAGGGTCAGGCTTCGGGGAAGGGTTAGGGTTAGGGTTCGGGCTAGGGTTAGGGTTAGGGGACGGGGACGGTTTAGGGTCCAAGTGAGGGTACGGCAACGCTTTAGGGGGAGCGTGCGTGTGAGGGCGCGCGTTAGTGTTAGCGTGCGGCTTAGGATTAGGGGACGGGTGAGGGTCAGGCTTCGGGGAAGGGTTAGGGTTAGGGTTCGGGCTAGGGTTAGGGTTAGGGGACGGGGACGGTTTAGGGTCCAGGAGAGGGTACGGCAACGCTTTAGGGGGAGCGTGCGTGTGAGGGCGCGCGTTAGTGTTAGCGTACGGCTTAGGATTAGGGGACGGGTGAGGGTCAGGCTTCGGGGAAGGGTTAGGGTTAGGGTTCGGGCTAGGGTTAGGGTTAGGGGACGGGGACGGTTTAGGGTCCAAGTGAGGGTACGGCAACGCTTTAGGGGGAGCGTGCGTGTGAGGGCGCGCGTTAGTGTTAGCGTGCGGCTTAGGATTAGGGGACGGGTGAGGGTCAGGCTTCGGGGAAGGGTTAGGGTTAGGGTTCGGGCTAGGGTTAGGGTTAGGGGACGGGGACGGTTTAGGGTCCAGGTGAGGGTACGGCAACGCTTTAGGGGGAGCGTGCATGTGAGGGCGTGGGTTAGTGTTAGCGTACGGCTTAGGATTAGGGGACGGGTGAGGGTCAGGCTTCGGGGAAGGGTTAGGGTTAGGGTTTGGGCTAGGGTTAGGGTTAGGGGACGGGGACGGTTTAGGGTGCAGGTGAGGGTACGGCAACGCTTTAGGGGGAGCGTGCGTGTGAGGGCGCGGGTTAGTGTTAGCGTACGGGTTAGGATTAGGGGACGGGTGAGTGTCAGGCTTCGGGGAAGGGTTAGGGTTAGGGTTCGGGCTAGGGTTAGGGTTAGGGGATGGGGACGGTTTAGGGTCCAGGTGAGGGTACGGCAACGCTTTAGGGGGAGCGTGCGTGTGAGGGCGCGTGTTAGTGTTAGCATACGGGTTAGGATTAGGGGACGGGTGAGGGTCAGGCTTCGGGGAAGGGTTAGGGTTAGGGTTCGGGCTAGGGTTAGGGTTAGGGGACGGGGACGGTTTAGGGTCCAGGTGAGGGTACGGCAACGCTTTAGGGGGAGCGTGCGTGTGAGGGCGCGGGTTAGTGTTAGCGTACGGGTTAGGATTAGGGGACGGGTGAGTGTCAGGCTTCGGGGAAGGGTTAGGGTTAGGGTTCGGGCTAGGGTTAGGGTTAGGGGATGGGGAAGGTTTAGGGTCCAGGTGAGGGTACGGCAACGCTTTAGGGGGAGCGTGCGTGTGAGGGCGTGGGTTAGTGTTAGCGTACGGGTTAGGATTAGGGGACGGGTGAGGGTCAGGCTTCGGGGAAGGTTTAGGGTTAGGGTTCGGGCTAGGGTAAGGGTTAAGGGACGGGGACGGTTTAGGGTCCAGGTGAGGGTACGGCAACGCTTTAGGGGGAGCGTGCGTGTGAGGACACGGGTTAGTGTTAGCGTACGGATTAGGATTAGGGGACGGGTGAGGGTCAGGCATCGGGGAAGGGTTAGGGTTAGGGTTCGGGCTAGGGTTAGGGTTAGGGGACGGCGACGGTTTAGGGTCTAGGTGAGGGTACGGCAACGCTTTAGGGGGAGCGTACGTGTGAGGGCGCTGGTTAGTGTTAGCGTACGGGTTAGGATTAGGGGACGGGTGAGGGTCAGGCTTCTGGGAAGGGTTAGGGTTAGGGTTCGGGCTAGGGTTAGGGTTAGGGTACGGGGACGGTTTAGGGTCCAGGTGAGGGTACGGCAACGCTTTAGGGGGAGCGTGCATGTGAGGGCGTGGGTTAGTGTTAGCGTACGGGTTAGGATTAGGGGACGGGTGAGGGTCAGGCTTCGGGGAAGGGTTAGGGTTAGGGTTCGGGCTAGGGTTAGGGTTAGGGGACGGGGACGGTTTCGGGTCCAGGTGAGGGTACGGCAACGCTTTAGGGGGAGCGTGCGTGTGAGGGCACGCGTTAGTGTTAGCGTACGGGTTAGGATTAGGGGACGGGTGAGGGTCAGGCTTCTGGGAAGGGTTAGGGTTAGGGTTCGGGCTAGGGTTAGGGTTAGGGTACGGGGACGGTTTAGGGTCCAGGAGAGGGTACGGCAACGCTTTAGGGGGAGCGTGCGTGTGAGGGCGCGCGTTAGTGTTAGCGTACGGCTTAGGATTAGGGGACGGGTGAGGGTCAGGCTTCGGGGAAGGGTTAGGGTTAGGGTTCGGGCTAGGGTTAGGGTTAGGGGACGGGGACAGTTTAGGGTCCAAGTGAGGGTACGGCAACGCTTTAGGGGGAGCGTGCGTGTGAGGGCACGCGTTAGTGTTAGCGTGCGGCTTAGGATTAGGGGACGGGTGAGGGTCAGGCTTCGGGGAAGGGTTAGGGTTAGGGTTCGGGCTAGGGTTAGGGTTAGGGGACGGGGACGGTTTAGGGTCTAGGTGAGGGTACGGCAACGCTTTAGGGGGAGCGTACGTGTGAGGGCGCTGGTTAGTGTTAGCGTACGGGTTAGGATTAGGGGACGGGTGAGGGTCAGGCTTCTGGGAAGGGTTAGGGTTAGGGTTCGGGCTAGGGATAGGGTTAGGGTACGGGGACGGTTTAGGGTCCAGGTGAGGGTACGGCAACACTTTAGGGGGAGCGTGCGTGTGAGGGCGTGGGTTAGTGTTAGCGTACGGGTTAGGATTAGGGGACGGGTGAGGGTCAGGCTTCGGGGAAGGATTAGGGTTAGGGTTCGGGCTAGGGTTAGGGTTAGGGGACGGGGACGGTTTCGGGTCCAGGTGAGGGTACGGCAACGCTTTAGGGGGAGCGTGCGTGTGATGGCACGCGTTAGTGTTAGCGTACGGGTTAGGATTAGGGGACGGGTGAGGGTCAGGCTTCTGGGAAGGGTTAGGGTTAGGGTTCGGGCTAGGGTTAGGGTTAGGGTACGGGGACGGTTTAGGGTCCAGGAGAGGGTACGGCAACGCTTTAGGGGGAGCGTGCGTGTGAGGGCGCGCGTTAGTGTTAGCGTACGGCTTAGGATTAGGGGACGGGTGAGGGTCAGGCTTCGGGGAAGGGTTAGGGTTAGGGTTCGGGCTAGGGTTAGGGTTAGGGGACGGGGACGGTTTAGGGTCCAAGTGAGGGTACGGCAACGCTTTAGGGGGAGCGTGCGTGTGAGGGCGCGCGTTAGTGTTAGCGTGCGGCTTAGGATTAGGGGACGGGTGAGGGTCAGGCTTCGGGGAAGGGTTAGGGTTAGGGTTCGGGCTAGGGTTAGGGTTAGGGGACGGGGACGGTTTAGGGTCCAGGTGAGGGTACGGCAACGCTTTAGGGGGAGCGTGCGTGTGAGGGCACGGGTTAGTGTTAGCGTACGGCTTAGGATTAGGGGACGGGTGAGGGTCAGGCTTCGGGGAAGGGTTAGGGTTAGGGTTTGGGCTAGGGTTAGGGTTAGGGGACGGGGACGGTTTAGGGTCCAGGTGAGGGTACGGCAACGCTTTAGGGGGAGCGTGCGTGTGAGGGCGCGGGTTAGTGTTAGCGTACGGGTTAGGATTAGGGGACGGGTGAGGGTCAGGCTTCGGGGAAGGGTTAGGGTTAGGGTTCGGGCTAGGGTTAGGGTTAGGGGACGGGGACGGTTTAGGGTCCAGGTGAGGGTACGGCAACGCTTTAGGGGGAGCGTGCGTGTGAGGGCGCGGGTTAGTGTTAGCGTACGGGTTAGGATTAGGGGACGGGTGAGGGTCAGGCTTCGGGGAAGGGTTAGGGTTAGGGTTCGGGCTAGGGTTAGGGTTAGGGGACGGGGACGGTTTCGGGTCCAGGTGAGGGTACGGCAACGTTTTAGGGGGAGCGTGCGTGTGAGGGCGCGGGTTAATGATAGCGTACGGGTTAGGATTAGGGGACGGGTGAGGGTCAGGCTTCGGGGAAGGGTTAGGGTTAGGGTTCGGGCTAGGGTTAGGGTTAGGGGACGGGGACGGTTTAGGGTCCAGGTGAGGATACGGCAACGCTTTAGGGGGAGCGTGCGTGTGAGGGCGCGGGTTAGTGTTAGCGTACGGGTTAGGATTAGGGGACGGGTGAGGGTCAGGCTTCGGGGAAGGGTTAGGGTTAGGGTTCGGGCTAGGGTTAGGGTTAGGGGACGGGGACGGTTTCGGGTCCAGGTGAGGGTACGGCAACGCTTTAGGGGGAGCGTGCGTGTGAGGGCACGCGTTAGTGTTAGCGTACGGGTTAGGAATAGGGGACGGGTGAGGGTCAGGCTTCGGGGAAGGGTTAGGGTTAGGGTTCGGGCTAGGGTTAGGGTTAGGGTACGGGGACGGTTTAGGGTCCAGGAGAGGGTACGGCAACGCTTTAGGGGGAGCGTGCGTGTGAGGGCGCGCGTAAGTGTTATCGTACGGCTTAGGATTAGGGGACGGGTGAGGGTCAGGCTTCGGGGAAGGGTTAGGGTTAGGGTTCGGGCTAGGGTTAGGGTTAGGGTTAGGGGACGGTTTAGGGTCCAGGTGAGGGTACGGCAACGCTTTAGGGGGAGCGTGCGTGTGAGGGCGCGGGTTAGTGTTAGCGTACGGCTTAGGATTAGGGGACGGGTGAGGGTCAGGCTTCGGGGAAGGGTTAGAGTTAGGGTTCGGGCTAGGGTTAGGGTTAGGGGACGGGGACGGTTTAGGGTCCAGGTGAGGGTACGGCAACGCTTTAGGGGGAGCGTGCGTGTGAGGGCGCGGGTTAGAGTTAGCGTACGGCTTAGGATTAGGGGACGGGTGAGGGTCAGGCTTCGGGGAAGGGTTAGAGTTAGGGTTCGGGCTAGGGTTAGGGTTAGGGGACGGGGACGGTTTAGGGTCCAGGTGAGGGTACGGCAACGCTTTAGGGGGAGCGTGCGTGTGAGGGCGCGGGTTAGTGTTAGCGTACGGCTTAGGATTAGGGGACGGGTGAGGGTCAGGCTTCGGGGAAGGGTTAGGGTTAGGGTTCGGGCTAGGGTTAGGGTTAGGGGACGGGGACGGTTAGGGTTCAGGTGAGGGTACGGCAACGCTTTAGGGGGAGCGTGCGTGTGAGGGCGCGGGTTAGTGTTAGCGTACTGGTTACGATTAGGGGACGGGTGAGGGTCAGGCTTCGGGGAAGGGTTAGGGTTAGGGTTCGGGCTACGGTTAGGGTTAGGGGACGGGGAAGGTTTAGGGTCCAGGTGAGGGTACGGCAACGCTTTAGGGGGAGCGTGCGTGTGAGGGCGCGGGTTAGTGTTAGCGTACGGGTTAGGATTAGGGGACGGGTGAGGGTCAGGCTTCGGGGAAGTGTTAGGGTTAGGGTTCGGGCTAGGGTTAGGGTTAGGGTTAGGGGACGGTTTAGGGTCCAGGTGAGGGTACGGCAACGCTTTAGGGGGAGCGTGCGTGTAAGGGCATGGGTTAGTGTTAGCGTACGGGTTAGGATTAGGGGATGGGTGAGGGTCAGGCTTCGGGGAAGGGTTAGGGTTAGGGTTCAGGCTAGGGTTAGGGTTAGGGGACAGGGACGGTTTAGGGTCCAGGTGAGGGTACGGCAACGCTTTAGGGGGAGCGTGCATGTGAGGGCGCGGGTTAGTGTTAGCGTACGGGTTAGGATTAGGGGACGGGTGAGGGTCAGGCTTCGGGGAAGGGTTAGGGTTAGGGTTCGGGCTAGGGTTAAGGTTAGGGGACGGTTACGGTTTAGGGTTCAGGTGAGGGTACGGCAACGCTTTAGGGGGAGCGTGCGTGTGAGGGCGCGGGTTAGTGTTAGCGTACGGCTTAGGATTAGGGGACGGGTGAGGGTCAGGCTTCGGGGAAGGGTTAGGGTTAGGGTTCGGGCTACGGTTAGGGTTAGGGGACGGGGAAGGTTTAGGGTCCAGCTGAGGGTACGGCAACGCTTTAGGGGGAGCGTGCGTGTGAGGGCGCGGGTTAGTGTTAGCGTACGGGTTAGGATTAGGGGACGGGTGAGGGTCAGGCTTCGGGGAAGGGTTAGGGTTAGGGTTCGGGCTAGGGTTAGGGTTAGGGGACGGGGATGGTTTAGGGTCCAGCTGAGGGTACGGCAACGCTTTAGGGGGAGCGTGCGTGTGAGGGCGCGGGTTAGTGTTAGCGTACGGGTTAGGATTAGGGGACGGGTGAGGGTCAGGCTTCGGGGAAGGGTTAGGGTTAGGGTTCGGGCTAGGGTTAGGGTTAGGGGACGGGGACGGTTTCGGGTCCAGGTGAGGGTACGGCAACGCTTTAGGGGGAGCGTGCGTGTGAGGGCACGCGTTAGTGTTAGCGTACGGGTTAGGATTAGGGGACGGGTGAGGGTCAGGCTTCGGGGAAGGGTTAGGGTTAGGGTTCGGGCTAGGGTTAGGGTTAGGGGACGGGGACGGTTTAGGGTCCAGGAGAGGGTACGGCAACGCTTTAGGGGGAGCGTGCGTGTGAGGGCGCGCGTTAGTGTTAGCGTACGGCTTAGGATTAGGGGACGGGTGAGGGTCAGGCTTCGGGGAAGGGTTAGGGTTAGGGTTCGGGCTAGGGTTAGGGTTAGGGGACGGGGACGGTTTAGGGTCCAAGTGAGGGTACGGCAACGCTTTAGGGGGAGCGTGCGTGTGAGGGCGCGCGTTAGTGTTAGCGTGCGGCTTAGGATTAGGGGACGGGTGAAGGTCAGGCTTCGGGGAAGGGTTAGGGTTAGGGTTCGGGCTAGGGTTAGGGTTAGGGGACGGGGACGGTTTAGGGTCCAGGTGAGGGTACGGCAACGCTTTAGGGGGAGCGTGCATGTGAGGGCCTGGGTTAGTGTTAGCGTACGGCTTAGGATTAGGGGACGGGTGAGGGTCAGGCTTCGGGGAAGGGTTAGGGTTACGGTTTGGGCTAGGGTTAGGGTTAGGGGACGGGGACGGTTTAGGGTCCAGGTGAGGGTACGGCAACGCTTTAGGGGGAGCGTGCGTGTGAGGGCGCGGGTTAGTGTTAGCGTACGGGTTAGGATTAGGGGACGGGTGAGGGTCAGGCTTCGGGGAAGGGTTAGGGTTAGGGTTCGGGCTAGGGTTAGGGTTAGGGGATGGGGACGGTTTAGGGTCCAGGTGAGGGTACGGCAACGCTTTAGGGGGAGCGTGCGTGTGAGGACGCGGGTTAGTGTTAGCGTACGGGTTAGGATTAGGGGACGGGTGAGGGTCAGGCATCGGGGAAGGGTTAGGGTTAGGGTTCGGGCTAGGGTTAGGGTTAGGGGACGGCGACGGTTTAGGGTCTAGGTGAGGGTACGGCAACGCTTTAGGGGGAGCGTACGTGTGAGGGCGCTGGTTAGTGTTAGCGTACGGGTTAGGATTAGGGGACGGGTGAGGGTCAGGCTTCTGGGAAGGGTTAGGGTTAGGGTTCGGGCTAGGGTTAGGGTTAGGGTACGGGGACGGTTTAGGGTCCAGGTGAGGGTACGGCAACGCTTTAGGGGGAGCGTGCGTGTGAGGGCGTGGGTTAGTGTTAGCGTACGGGTTAGGATTAGGGGACGGGTGAGGGTCAGGCTTCGGGGAAGGGTTAGGGTTAGGGTTCGGGCTAGGGTTAGGGTTAGGGGACGGGGACGGTTTCGGGTCCAGGTGAGGGTACGGCAACGCTTTAGGGGGAGCGTGCGTGTGAGGGCACGCGTTAGTGTTAGCGTACGGGTTAGGATTAGGGGACGGGTGAGGGTCAGGCTTCTGGGAAGGGTTAGGGTTAGGGTTCGGGCTAGGGTTAGGGTTAGGGTACGGGGACGGTTTAGGGTCCAGGAGAGGGTACGGCAACGCTTTAGGGGGAGCGTGCGTGTGAGGGCGCGCGTTAGTGTTAGCGTACGGCTTAGGATTAGGGGACGGGTGAGGGTCAGGCTTCGGGGAAGGGTTAGGGTTAGGGTTCGGGCTAGGGTTAGGGTTAGGGGACGGGGACGGTTTAGGGTCCAAGTGAGGGTACGGCAACGCTTTAGGGGGAGCGTGCGTGTGAGGGCGCGCGTTAGTGTTAGCGTGCGGCTTAGGATTAGGGGACGGGTGAGGGTCAGGCTTCGGGGAAGGGTTAGGGTTAGGGTTCGGGCTAGGGTTAGGGTTAGGGGACGGGGACGGTTTAGGGTCTAGGTGAGGGTACGGCAACGCTTTAGGGGGAGCGTACGTGTGAGGGCGCTGGTTAGTGTTAGCGTACGGGTTAGGATTAGGGGACGGGTGAGGGTCAGGCTTCTGGGAAGGGTTAGGGTTAGGGTTCGGGCTAGGGTTAGGGTTAGGGTACGGGGACGGTTTAGGGTCCAGGTGAGGGTACGGCAACACTTTAGGGGGAGCGTGCGTGTGAGGGCGTGGGTTAGTGTTAGCGTACGGGTTAGGATTAGGGGACGGGTGAGGGTCAGGCTTCGGGGAAGGATTAGGGTTAGGGTTCGGGCTAGGGTTAGGGTTAGGGGACGGGGACGGTTTCGGGTCCAGGTGAGGGTACGGCAACGCTTTAGGGGGAGCGTGCGTGTGATGGCACGCGTTAGTGTTAGCGTACGGGTTAGGATTAGGGGACGGGTGAGGGTCAGGCTTCTGGGAAGGGTTAGGGTTAGGGTTCGGGCTAGGGTTAGGGTTAGGGTACGGGGACGGTTTAGGGTCCAGGAGAGGGTACGGCAACGCTTTAGGGGGAGCGTGCGTGTGAGGGCGCGCGTTAGTGTTAGCGTACGGCTTAGGATTAGGGGACGGGTGAGGGTCAGGCTTCGGGGAAGGGTTAGGGTTAGGGTTCGGGCTAGGGTTAGGGTTAGGGGACGGGGACGGTTTAGGGTCCAAGTGAGGGTACGGCAACGCTTTAGGGGGAGCGTGCGTGTGAGGGCGCGCGTTAGTGTTAGCGTGCGGCTTAGGATTAGGGGACGGGTGAGGGTCAGGCTTCGGGGAAGGGTTAGGGTTAGGGTTCGGGCTAGGGTTAGGGTTAGGGGACGGGGACGGTTTAGGGTCCAGGTGAGGGTACGGCAACGCTTTAGGGGGAGCGTGCGTGTGAGGGCACGGGTTAGTGTTAGCGTACGGCTTAGGATTAGGGGACGGGTGAGGGTCAGGCTTCGGGGAAGGGTTAGGGTTAGGGTTTGGGCTAGGGTTAGGGTTAGGGGACGGGGACGGTTTAGGGTCCAGGTGAGGGTACGGCAACGCTTTAGGGGGAGCGTGCGTGTGAGGGCGCGGGTTAGTGTTAGCGTACGGGTTAGGATTAGGGGACGGGTGAGGGTCAGGCTTCGGGGAAGGGTTAGGGTTAGGGTTCGGGCTAGGGTTAGGGTTAGGGGATGGGGACGGTTTAGGGTCCAGGTGAGGGTACGGCAACGCTTTAGGGGGAGCGTGCGTGTGAGGGCGCGGGTTAGTGTTAGCGTACGGGTTAGGATTAGGGGACGGGTGAGGGTCAGGCTTCGGGGAAGGGTTAGGGTTAGGGTTCGGGCTAGGGTTAGGGTTAGGGGACGGGGACGGTTTCGGGTCCAGGTGAGGGTACGGCAACGTTTTAGGGGGAGCGTGCGTGTGAGGGCGCGGGTTAATGATAGCGTACGGGTTAGGATTAGGGGACGGGTGAGGTTCAGGCTTCGGGGAAGGGTTAGGGTTAGGGTTCGGGCTAGGGTTAGGGTTAGGGGACGGGGACGGTTTAGGGTCCAGGTGAGGGTACGGCAACGCTTTAGGGGGAGCGTGCGTGTGAGGGTGCGGGTTAGTGTTAGCGTACGGGTTAGGATTAGGGGACGGGTGAGGGTCAGGCTTCGGGGAAGGGTTAGGGTTAGGGTTCGGGCTAGGGTTAGGGTTAGGGGACGGGGACGGTTTCGGGTCCAGGTGAGGGTACGGCAACGCTTTAGGGGGAGCGTGCGTGTGAGGGCACGCGTTAGTGTTAGCGTACGGGTTAGGATTAGGGGACGGGTGAGGGTCAGGCTTCGGGGAAGGGTTAGGGTTAGGGTTCGGGCTAGGGTTAGGGTTAGGGTACGGGGACGGTTTAGGGTCCAGGAGAGGGTACGGCAACGCTTTAGGGGGAGCGTGCGTGTGAGGGCGCGCGTAAGTGTTATCGTACGGCTTAGGATTAGGGGACGGGTGAGGGTCAGGCTTCGGGGAAGGGTTAGGGTTAGGGTTCGGGCTAGGGTTAGGGTTAGGGGACGGGGACGGTTTAGGGTCCAAGTGAGGTTACGGCAACGCTTTAGGGGGAGCGTGCGTGTGAGGGCGCGCGTTAGTGTTAGCGTGCGGCTTAGGATTAGGGGACGGCTGAGGGTCAGGCTTCGGGGAAGGGTTAGGGTTAGGGTTCGGGCTAAGGTTAGGGTTAGGGGACGGGGACGGTTTTGGGTCCAGGTGAGGGTGCGGCAACGCTTTAGGGGGAGCGTGCATGTGAGGGCGCGGGTTAGTGTTAGCGTACGGGTTAGGATTAGGGGACGGGTGAGGGTCAGGCTTCGGGGAAGGGTTAGGGTTAGGGTTCGGGCTAGGGTTAGGGTTAGGGGACGGGGACGGTTTAGGGTCCAGGTGAGGGTACGGGAACGCTTTAGGGGGAGCGTGCGTGTGAGGGCGCGGGTTAGTGTTAGCGTACGGGTTAGGATTAGGGGACGGGTGAGGGTCAGGCTTCGGGGAAGGGTTAGGGTTAGGGTTCGGGCTAGGGTTAGGGTTAGGGGACGGGGACGGTTAGGGTTCAGGTGAGGGTACGGCAACACTTTAGGGGGAGCGTGCGTGTGAGGGCGCGGGTTAGTGTTAGCGTACGGGTTAGGATTAGGGGACGGGTGAGGGTCAGGCTTCGGGGAAGGGTTAGGGTTAGGGTTCGGGCTACGGTTAGGGTTAGGGGACGGGGAAGGTTTAGGGTCCAGGTGAGGGTACGGCAACGCTTTAGGGGGAGCGTGCGTGTGAGGGCGCGGGTTAGTGTTAGCGTACGGGTTAGGATTAGGGGACGGGTGAGGGTCAGGCTTCGGGGAAGGGTTAGGGTTAGGGTTCGGGCTAGGGTTAGGGTTAGGGGACGGGGACGGTTTAGGGTCCAGGTGAGGGTACGGCAACGCTTTAGGGGGAGCGTGCGTGTGAGGGCACGGGTTAGTGTTAGCGTACGGGTTAGGATTAGGGGATGGGTGAGGGTCAGGCTTCGGGGAAGGGTTAGGGTTAGGGTTCGGGCTAGGGTTAGGGTTAGGGGACGGGGACGGTTTAGGGTCCAGGTGAGGGTACGGCAACGCTTTAGGGGGAGCGTGCGTGTGAGGGCGCGGGTTAGTGTTAACGTACGGGTTAGGATTAGGGGACGGGTGAGGGTCAGGCTTCGGGGAAGGGTTAGGGTTAGGGTTCGGGCTAGGGTTAAGGTTAGGGGACGGTTACGGTTTAGGGTTCAGGTGAGGGTACGGCAACGCTTTAGGGGGAGCGTGCGTGTGAGGGCGCGGGTTAGTGTTAGCGTACGGCTTAGGATTAGGGGACGGGTGAGGGTCAGGCTTCGGGGAAGGGTTAGGGTTAGGGTTTGGGCTAGGGTTAGGGTTAGGGGACGGGGACGGTTTAGGGTCCAGGTGAGGGTACGGCAACGCTTTAGGGGGAGCGTGCGTGTGAGGGCGCGGTTTAGTGTTAGCGTACGGCTTAGGATTAGGGGACGGGTGAGGGTCAGGCTTCGGGGAAGAGTTAGGGTTAGGGTTTGGGCTAGGGTTAGGGTTAGGGGACGGGGACGGTTTAGGGTCCAGGTGAGGGTACGGCAACGCTTTAGGGGGAGCATGCGTGTGAGGGCGCGGGTTAGTGTTAGCGTACGGGTTAGGATTAGGGGACGGGTGAGGGTCAGGCTTCGGGGAAGGGTTAGGGTTAGGGTTCGGGCTAGGGTTAGGGTTAGGGGACGGGGACGGTTTAGGGTCTAGGTGAGGGTACGGCAACGCTTTAGGGGGAGCGTACGTGTGAGGGCGCTGGTTAGTGTTAGCGTACGGGTTAGGATTAGGGGACGGGTGAGGCTCAGGCTTCTGGGAAGGGTTAGGGTTAGGGTTCGGGCTAGGGTTAGGGTTAGGGTACGGGGACGGTTTAGGGTCCAGGTGAGGGTACGGCAACGCTTTAGGGGGAGCGTGCGTGTGAGGGCGTGGGTTAGTTTTAGCGTACGGGTTAGGATTAGGGGACGGGTGAGGGTCAGGCTTCGGGGAAGGGTTAGGGTTAGGGTTCGGGCTAGGGTTAGGGTTAGGGGACGGGGACGGTTTCGGGTCCAGGTGAGGGTACGGCAACGCTTTAGGGGGAGCGTGCGTGTGAGGGCACGCGTTAGTGTTAGCGTACGGGTTAGGATTAGGGGACGGGTGAGGGTCAGTCTTCTGGGAAGGGTTAGGGTTAGGGTTCGGGCTAGGGTTAGGGTTAGGGTACGGGGACGGTTTAGGGTCCAGGAGAGGGTACGGCAACGCTTTAGGGGGAGCGTGCGTGTGAGGGCGCGCGTTAGTGTTAGCGTACGGCTTAGGATTAGGGGACGGGTGAGGGTCAGGCTTCGGGGAAGGTTTAGGTTTAGGGTTCGGGCTAGGGTTAGGGTTAGGGGACGGGGACGGTTTAGGGTCCAAGTGAGGGTACGGCAACGCTTTAGGGGGAGCGTGCGTGTGAGGGCGCGCGTTAGTGTTAGCGTGCGGCTTAGGATTAGGGGACGGGTGAGGGTCAGGCTTCGGGGAAGGGTTAGGGTTAGGGTTCGGGCTAGGGTTAGGGTTAGGGGACGGGGACGGTTTAGGGTCCAGGTGAGGGTACGACAACGCTTTAGGGGGAGCGTGCGTGTGAGGGCGCGGTTTAGTGTTAGCGTACGGCTTAGGATTAGGGGACGGGTGAGGGTCAGGCTTCGGGGAAGGGTTAGGGTTAGGGTTCGGGCTAGGATTAGGGTTAGGGGACGGGGACGGTTTAGGGTCCAGGTGAGGGTACGGCAACGCTTTAGGGGGAGCGTGCGTGTGAGGGCGCGGGTTAGTGTTAGCGTACGGGTTAGGATTAGGTGACGGGTGAGGGTCAGGCTTCGGGGAAGGGTTAGGGTTAGGGTTCGGGCTAGGGTTAGGGTTAGGGGACGGGGACGGTTTAGGTTCCAGGTGAGGGTACGGCAACGCTTTAGGGGGAGCGTGCGTGTGAGGGCGCGGGTTAGTGTTAGCGTACGGGTTAGGATTAGGGGACGGGTGAGGGTCAGGCTTCGGGGAAGGCTTAGGGTTAGGGTTCGGGCTAGGGTTAGGGTTAGGGGACGGGGACGGTTTCGGGTCCAGGTGAGGGTACGGCAACGTTTTAGGGGGAGCGTGCGTGTGAGGGCGCGGGTTAATGATAGCGTACGGGTTAGGATTAGGGGACGGGTGAGGGTCAGGCTTCGGGGAAGGGTTAGGGTTAGGGTTCGGGCTAGGGTTAGGGTTAGGGGACGGGGACGGTTTAGGGTCCAGGTGAGGGTACGGCAACGCTTTAGGGGGAGCGTGCGTGTGAGGGCGCGGGTTAGTGTTAGCGTACGGGTTAGGATTAGGGGACGGGTGAGGGTCAGGCTTCGGGGAAGGGTTAGGGTTAGGGTTCGGGCTAGGGTTAGGGTTAGGGGACGGGGACGGTTTCGGGTCCAGGTGAGGGTACGGCAACGCTTTAGGGGGAGCGTGCGTGTGAGGGCACGCGTTAGTGTTAGCGTACGGGTTAGGATTAGGGGACGGGTGAGGGTCAGGCTTCGGGGAAGGGTTAGGGTTAGGGTTCGGGCTAGGGTTAGGGTTAGGGGACGGGGACGGTTTCGGGTCCAGGTGACGGCAACGCTTTAGGGGGAGCGTGCGTGTGAGGGCACGCGTTAGCGTTAGCGTACGGGTTAGGATTAGGAAACGTGTGAGAGTCAGGCTTCGGGGAAGGGTTAGGGTTAGGGTTCGGGCTAGGGTTAGGGTTAGGGGACGGGGACGGTTTAGGGTCCAGGTGAGGGTACGGCAACGCTTTAGGGGGAGCGTGCGTGTGAGGGCGCGCGTTAGTGTTAGCGTGCGGCTTAGGATTAGGGGACGGGTGAGGGTCAGGCTTCGGGGAGGGGTTAGGGTTAGGGTTTGGGCTAGGGTTAGGGTTAGGGGACGGGGACGGTTTAGGGTACAGGTGAGGGTACGGCAACGCTTTAGGGGGAGCGTGCGTGTGAGGGCGCGGGTTAGTGTTAGCGTACGGGTTAGGATTAGGGGACGGGTGAGGGTCAGGCTTCGGGGAAGGGTTAGGGTTAGGGTTCGGGCTAGGGTTAGGGTTAGGGGACGGGGACGGTTTAGGGTCCAGGTGAGGGTACGGCAACGCTTTAGGGGGAGCGTGCGTGTGAGGGCGCGGGTTAGTGTTAGCGTACGGGTTAGGATTAGGGGACGGGTGAGGGTCAGGCTTCGGGGAAGGGTTAGGGTTAGGGTTCGGGCTAGGGTTAGGGTTAGGGGATGGGGAAGGTTTAGGGTCCAGGTGAGGGTACGGCAACGCTTTAGGGGGAGCGTGCGTGTGAGGGCGTGGGTTAGTGTTAGCGTACGGGTTAGGATTAGGGGACGGGTGAGGGTCAGGCTTCGGGGAAGGTTTAGGGTTAGGGTTCGGGCTAGGGTAAGGGTTAAGGGACGGGGACGGTTTAGGGTCCAGGTGAGGGTACGGCAACTCTTTAGGGGGAGCGTGCGTGTGAGGACGCGGGTTAGTGTTAGCGTACGGGTTAGGATTAGGGGACGGGTGAGGGTCAGGCATCGGGGAAGGGTTAGGGTTAGGGTTCGGGCTACGGTTAGGGTTAGGGGACGGGGACGGTTTAGGGTCTAGGTGAGGGTACGGCAACGCTTTAGGGGGACCGTACGTGTGAGGGCGCGGGTTAGTGTTAGCGTACGGGTTAGGATTAGGGGACGGGTGAGGGTCAGGCTTCTGGGAAGGGTTAGGGTTAGGGTTCGGGCTAGGGTTAGGGTTAGGGGACGGGGACGGTTTAGGGTCCAGGTGAGGGTACGGCAACGCTTTAGGGGGAGCGTGCGTGTGAGGGCACGCGTTAGTGTTAGCGTACGGGTTAGGATTAGGGGATGGGTGAGGGTCAGGCTTCGGGGAAGGGTTAGGGTTAGGGTTCGGGCTAGGGTTAGGGTTAGGGGACGGGGACGGTTTAGGGTCCAGGTGAGGGTACGGCAACGCTTTAGGGGGAGCGAGCGTGTGAGGGCGCGGGTTAGTGTTAGCGTACGGGTTAGGATTAGGGGACGGGTGAGGGTCAGGCTTCGGGGAAGGGTTAGGGTTAGGGTTCGGGCTAGGGTTAAGGTTAGGGGACGGTTACGGTTTAGGGTTCAGGTGAGGGTACGGCAACGCTTTAGGGGGAGCGTGCGTGTGAGGGCGCGGGTTAGTGTTAGCGTACGGGTTAGGATTAGGGGACGGGTGAGGGTCAGGCTTCGGGGAAGGGTTAGGGTTAGGGTTCGGGCTAGGGTTAGGGTTAGGGGACGGGGAAGGTTTAGGGTCCAGGTGAGGGTACGGCAACGCTTTAGGGGGAGCGTGCGTGTGAGGGCGCGGGTTAGTGTTAGCGTACGGGTTAGGATTAGGGGACGGGTGAGGGTCAGGCTTCGGGGAAGGGTTAGGGTTAGGGTTCGGGCTAGGGTTAGGGTTAGGGGACGGGGACGGTTTAGGGTCCAGGTGAGGGTACGGCAACGCTTTAGGGGGAGCGTGCGTGTGAGGATGCGGGTTAGTGTTAGCGTACGGGTTAGGATTAGGGGACGGGTGAGGGTCAGGCATCGGGGAAGGGTTAGGGTTAGGGTTCGGGCTAGGGTTAGGGTTAGGGGACGGGGACGGTTTAGGGTCTAGGTGAGGGTACGGCAACGCTTTAGGGGGAGCGTACGTGTGAGGGCGCGGGTTAGTGTTAGCGTACGGGTTAGGATTAGGGGACGGGTGAGGGTCAGGCTTCTGGGAAGGGTTAGGGTTAGGGTTCGGGCTAGGGTTAGGGTTAGGGGACGGGGACGGTTTAGGGTCCAGGTGAGGGTACGGCAACGCTTTAGGGGGAGCGTGCGTGTGAGGGCACGGGTTAGTGGTAGGGTACGGGTTAGGATTAGGGGATGGGTGAGGGTCAGGCTTCGGGGAAGGGTTAGGGTTAGGGTTCGGGCTAGGGTTAGGGTTAGGGGACGGGGACGGTTTAGGGTCCAGGTGAGGGTACGGCAACGCTTTAGGGGGAGCGAGCGTGTGAGGGCGCGGGTTAGTGTTAGCGTACGGGTTAGAATTAGGGGATGGGTGAGGGTCAGGCTTCGGGGAAGGGTTAGGGTTAGGGTTCGGGCTAGGGTTAAGGTTAGGGGACGGTTACGGTTTAGGGTTCAGGTGAGGGTACGGCAACGCTTTAGGGGGAGCGTGTGTGTGAGGGCGCGGGTTAGTGTTAGCGTACGGCTTAGGATTAGGGGACGGGTGAGGGTCAGGCTTCGGGGAAGGGTTAGGGTTTGGGATAGGGTTAGGGTTAGGGGACGGGGACGGTTTAGGGTCCAGGTGAGGGTACGGCAACGCTTTAGGGGGAGCGTACGTGTGAGGGCGCGGGTTAGTGTTAGCGTACGGGTTAGGATTAGGGGACGGGTGAGGGTCAGGCTTCTCGGAAGGGTTAGGGTTAGGGTTCGGGCTAGGGTTAGGGTTAGGGGACGGGGACGGTTTAGGGTCCAGGTGAGGGTACGGCAACGCTTTAGGGGGAACGTGCATGTGAGGGCGCGGGTTAGTGTTAGCGTACGGGTTAGGATTAGGGGACGGGTGAGGGTCAGGCTTCGGGGAAGGGTTAGGGTTAGGGTTCGGCCTAGGGTTAGGGTTAGGGGACGGGGACGGTTTAGGGTCCAGGTGAGGGTACGGCAACGCTTTAGGGGGAGCGTGCGTGTGAGGGCGCGGGTTAGTGTTACCGTACGGGTTAGGATTAGGGGACGGGTGAGGGTCAGGCTTCGGGGAAGTGTTAGGGTTAGGGTTCGGGCTAGGGATAGGGTTAGGGGACGGGGATGGTTTAGGGTTCAGGTGAGGGTACAGCAACGCTTTAGGGGGAGCGTGCGTGTGAGGGCGCGGGTTAGTGTTAGCGTACGGCTTAGGATTAGGGGACGGGTGAGGGTCAGGCTTCGGGGAAGGGTTAGGGTTAGGGTTCGGTCTACGGTTAGGGTTAGGGGACGGGGAAGGTTTAGGGTCCAGGTGAGGGTACGGCAACGCTTTAGGGGGAGCGTGCGTGTGAGGGCGCGGGTTAGTGTTAGCGTACGGGTTAGGATTAGGGGACGGGTGAGGGTCAGGCTTCGGGGAAGGGTTAGGGTTAGAGTTCGGGCTAGGGTTAGGGTTAGGGGACGGGGACGGTTTCGGGTCCAGGTGAGGGTACGGCAACGCTTTAGGGGGAGCGTGCGTGTGAGGGCGCGGGTTAGTGTTAGCGTACGGGTTAGGATTAGGGGACGGTGAGGTTCAGGCTTCGGGGAAGGGTTAGGGTTAGGGTTCGGGCTAGGGTTAGGGTTAGGGGACGGTTACGGTTTAGGGTTCAGGTGAGGGTACGGCAACGCTTTAGGGGGAGCGTGCGTGTGAGGGCGCGGGTTAGTGTTAGCGTACGGCTTAGGATTAGGGGACGGGTGAGGGTCAGGCTTCGGGGAAGGGTTAGGGTTAGGGTTCGGGCTACGGTTAGGGTTAGGGGACGGGGAAGGTTTAGGGTCCAGGTGAGGGTACGGCAACGCTTTAGGGGGAGCGTGCGTGTGAGGGCGCGGGTTAGTGTTAGCGTACGGGTTAGGATTAGGGGACGGGTGAGGGTCAGGCTTCGGGGAAGGGTTAGGGTTAGGGTTCGGGCTAGGGTTAGGGTTAGGGGACGGGGACGGTTTAGGGTCCAGGTGAGGTTACGGCAACGCTTTAGGGGGAGCGTGCGTGTGAGGGCGCGGGTTAGTGTTAGCGTACGGGTTAGGATTAGGGGACGGGTGAGGGTCAGGCTTCGCGGAAGGGTTAGGGTTAGGGTTCGGGCTAGGGTTAGGGTTAGGGGACGGGGACGGTTTCGGGTCCAGGTGAGGGTACGGCAACGCTTTAGGGGGAGCGTGCGTGTGAGGGCACGCGTTAGTGTTAGCGTACGGGTTAGGATTAGGGGACGGGTGAGGGTCAGGCTTCGGGGAAGGGTTAGGGTTAGGGTTCGGGCTAGGGTTAGGGTTAGGGTACGGGGACGGTTTAGGGTCCAGGAGAGGGTACGGCAATGCTTTAGGGGGAGCGTGCGTGTGAGGGCGCGCGTTAGTGTTAACGTACGGCTTAGGATTAGGGGACGGGTGAGGGTCAGGCTTCGGGGAAGGGTTAGGGTTAGGGTTCGGGCTAGGGTTAGGGTTAGGGGACGGGGACGGTTTAGGGTCCAAGTGAGGGTACGGCAACGCTATAGGGGGAGCGTGCGTGTGAGGGCGCGCGTTAGTGTTAGCGTGCGGCTTAGGACTAGGGGACGGGTGAGGGTCAGGCTTCGGGGAAGTGTTAGGGTTAGGGTTCGGGCTAGGGTTAGGGTTAGGGGACGGGGACGGTTTAGGGTCCAGGTGAGGGTACGGCAACGCTTTAGGGGGAGCGTGCGTGTGAGGGCGCGGGTTAGTGTTAGCGTACGGTTTAGGATTAGGGGACGGGTGAGGGTCAGGCTTCGGGGAAGGGTTAGGGTTAGGGTTCGGGCTAGGGTTAGGGTTAGGGGACGGGGACGGTTTAGGGTCCAGGTGAGGGTACGGCAACGCTTTAGGGGGAGCGTGCGTGTGAGGGCGTGGGTTAGTGTTAGCGTACGGGTTAGGATTAGGGGACGGGTGAGGGTCAGGCTTCGGGGAAGGGTTAGGGTTAGGGTTCGGGCTATGGTTAGGGTTAGGGGACGGGGACGGTTTAGGGTCCAGGTGAGGGTACGGCAACGCTTTAGGGGGAGCGTGCGTGTGAGGGCGCGGCTTAGTGTTAGCGTACGGGTTAGGATTAGGGGACGGGTGAGGGTCAGGCTTCGGGGAAGGGTTAGGGTTAGGGTTCGGGCTAGGGTTAGGGTTAGGGGACGGGGACGGTTTCGGGTCCAGGTGAGGGTACGGCAACGCTTTAGGGGGAGCGTGCGTCTGAGGGCACGCGTTAGTGTTAGCGTACGGGTTAGGATTAGGGGACGGGTGAGGGTCAGGCTTCGGGGAAGGGTTAGGGTTAGGGTTCGGGCTAGGGTTAGGGTTAGGGTACGGGGACGGTTTAGGGTCCAGGAGAGGGTACGGCAACGCTTTAGGGGGAGCGTGCGTGTGAGGGCGCGCGTTAGTGTTATCGTACGGCTTAGGATTAGGGGACGGGTGAGTGTCAGGCTTCGGGGAAGGGTTAGGGTTAGGGTTCGGGCTAGGGTTAGGGTTAGGGGACGGGGACGGTTTAGGGTCCAAGTGAGGGTACGGCAACGCTTTAGGGGGAGCGTGCGTGTGAGGGCGCGCGTTAGTGTTACCGTGCGGCTTAGGATTAGGAGACGGGTGAGGGTCAGGCTTCGGGGAAGGGTTAGGGTTAGGGTTCGGGCTAGGGTTAGGGTTAGGGGACGGGGACGGTTTAGTGTCCAGGTGAGGGTACGGCAACGCTTTAGGTGGAGCGTGCATGTGAGGGCGCGGGTTAGTGTTAGCGTACGGCTTAGGATTAGGGGACGGGTGAGGGTCAGGCTTCGGGGAAGGGTTAGGGTTAGGGTTCGGGCTAGGGTTAAGGTTAGGGGACGGGGACGGTTTAGGGTCCAGGTGAGGGTACGGCAACGCTTTAGGGGGAGCGTGCGTGTGAGGGCGCGGGTTAGTGTTAGCGTACGGGTTAGGATTAGGGGACGGGTGAGGGTCAGGCTTCGGGGAAGTGTTAGGGTTAGGGTTCGGGCTAGGGTTAGGGTTAGGGGACGGGGACGGTTTAGGGTCCAGGTGAGGGTACGGCAACGCTTTAGGGGGAGCGTGTGTGTGAGGGCGCGGGTTAGTGTTAGCGTACGGTTAGGATTAGGGGACGGGTGAGGGTCAGGCTTCGGGGAAGGGTTAGGGTTAGGGTTCGGGCTAGGGTTAGGGTTAGGGGACGGGGACGGTTTCGGGTCCAGGTGAGGGTACGGCAACGTTTTAGGGGGAGCGTGCGTGTGAGGGCGCGGGTTAATGATAGCGTACGGGTTAGGATTAGGGGACGGGTGAGGGTCAGGCTTCGGGGAAGGGTTAGGGTTAGGGTTCGGGCTAGGGTTAGGGTTAGGGGACGGGGAAGGTTTAGGGTCCAGGTGAGGGTACGGCAACGCTTTAGGGGGAACGTGCGTGTGAGGGCGCGGGTTAGTGTTAGCGTACGGGTTAGGATTAGGGGACGGGTGAGGGTCAGGCTTCTGGGAAGTGTTAGGGTTAGGGTTCGGGCTAGGGTTAGGGTTAGGGGACGGGGACGGTTTAGGGTCCAGGTGAGGGTATGGCAACGTTTTAGGGGGAGCGTGCGTGTGAGGGCGCGGGTTAGTGTTAGCGTACGGGTTAGGATTAGGGGACGGGTAAGGGTCAGGCTTCGGGGAAGGGTTAGGATTAGGGTTCGGGCTAGGGTTAGGGTTAGGGGACGGGGACGGTTTCGGGTCCAGCTGAGGGTACGGCAACGCTTTACGGGGAGCGTGCATGTGAGGGCGCGGGTTAGTGTTAGCGTACGGGTTAGGATTAGGGGACGGGTGAGGGTCAGGCTTCGGGGAAGGGTTAGGGTTAGGGTTCGGGCTAGGGTTAGGGTTAGGGTATGGGGACGGTTTAGGGTCCAGGAGAGGGTACGGCAATGCTTTAGGGGGAGCGTGCGTGTGAGGGCGCGCGTTAGTGTTAGCGTACGGCTTAGGATTAGGGGACGGGTGAGGGTCAGGCTTCGGGGAAGGGTTAGGGTTAGGGTTCGGGCTAGGGTTAGGGTTAGGGGACGGGGACGGTTTAGGGTCCAAGTGAGGGTACGGCAACGCTATAGGGGGAGCGTGCGTGTGAGGGCGCGCGTTAGTGTTAGCGTGCGGCTTAGGATTAGGGGACGGGTGAGGGTCAGGCTTCGGGGAAGGGTTAGGGTTAGGGTTCGGGCTAGGGTTAGGGTTAGGGGACGGGGACGGTTTAGGGTCCAGGTGAGGGTACGGCAACGCTTTAGGGGGAGCGTGCGTGTGACGGCGCGGGTTAGTGTTAGCGTACGGCTTAGGATTAGGGGACGGGTGAGGGTCAGGCTTCGGGGAAGGGTTAGGGTTAGGGTTCGGGCTAGGGTTAGGGTTAGGGGACGGGGACGGTTTAGGGTCCAGGTGAGGGTACGGCAACGCTTTAGGGGGAGCGTGCGTGTGAGGGCGTGGGTTAGTGTTAGCGTACGGGTTAGGATTAGGGGACGGGTGAGGGTCAGGCTTCGGGGAAGGGTTAGGGTTAGGGTTCGGGCTAGGGTTAGGGTTAGGGGACGGGGACGGTTTCGGGTCCAGGTGAGGGTACGGCAACGCTTTAGGGGGAGCGTGCGTGTGAGGGCACGCGTTAGTGTTAGCGTACGGGTTAGGATTAGGGGACGGGTGAGGGTCAGGCTTCGCGGAAGGGTTAGGGTTAGGGTTCGGGCTAGGGTTAGGGTTAGGGGACGGGGACGGTTTAGGGTCCAGGTGAGGGTACGGCAACGCTTTAGGGGGAGCGTGCATGTGAGGGCGCGGGTTAGTGTTAGCGTACGGGTTAGGATTAGGGGACGGGTGAGGGTCAGGCTTCTGGGAAGGGTTAGGGTTAGGGTTCGGGCTAGGGTTAGGGTTAGGGGACGGGGACGGTTTAGGGTCCAGGTGAGGGTACGGCAACGTTTTAGGGGGAGCGTGCGTGTGAGGGCGCGGGTTAGTGTTAGCGTACGGGTTAGGATTAGGGGACGGGTGAGGGTCAGGCTTCGGGGAAGGGTTAGGGTTAGGGTTCGGGCTAGGGTTAGGGTTAGGGGACGGGGACGGTTTAGGGTCCAGGTGAGGGTACGGCAACGCTTTAGGGGGAGCGTGCGTGTGAGGGCGCGGCTTAGTGTTAGCGTACGGGTTAGGATTAGGGGACGGGTGAGGGTCAGGCTTCGGGGAAGGGTTAGGGTTAGGGTTCGGGCTAGGGTTAGGGTTAGGGGACGGGGACGGTTTAGGGTCCAGGTGAGGGTACGGCAACGCTTTACGGGGAGCGTGCGTGTGAGGGCGTGGGTTAGTGTTAGCGTACGGGTTAGGATTAGGGGACGGGTGAGGTTCAGGCTTCGGGGAAGGGTTAGGGTTAGGGTTAGGGTTCGGGCTAGGGTTAGGGTTAGGGGACGGGGACGGTTTCGGGTCCAGGTGAGGGTACGGCAACGCTTTAGGGGGAGCGTGCGTGTGAGGGCACGCGTTAGTGTTAGCGTACGGGTTAGGATTAGGGGACGGGTGAGGGTCAGGCTTCGCGGAAGGGTTAGGGTTAGGGTTCGGGCTAGGGTTAGGGTTAGGGGACGGGGACGGTTTAGGGTCCAGGTGAGGGTACGGCAACTCTTTAGGGGGAGCGTGTGTGTGAGGGCGCGGGTTAGTGTTAGCGTACGGGTTAGGATTAGGGGACGGGTGAGGTTCAGGCTTCGGGGAAGGGTTAGGGTTAGGGTTAGGGTTCGGGCTAGGGTTAGGGTTAGGGGACGGGGACGGTTTAGGGTCCAGGTGAGGGTACGGCAACGCTTTAGGGGGAGCGTGCTTGTGAGGGCACGGGTTAGTGTTAGCGTACGGTTTAGGATTAGGGGACGGGTGAGGGTCAGGCTTCGGGGAAGGGTTAGGGTTAGGGTTCGGTCTAGGGTTAGGGTTAGGGCACGGGGACGGTTTAGGGTCCAGGTGAGGGTACGGCAACGCTTTAGGGGGAGTGTGCGTGTGAGGGCGCGGGTTAGTGTTAGCGTACGGGTTAGGATTAGGGGACGGGTGAGGGTCAGGCTTCGGGGAAGGGTTAGGGTTAGGGTTCGGGCTAGGGTTAGGGTTAGGGGACGGGGACGGTTTAGGGTCCAGGTGAGGGTACGGCAACGCTTTAGGGGGAGCGTGCATGTGAGGGCGCGGGTTAGTGTTAGCGTACGGGTTAGGATTAGGGGACGGGTGAGGGTCAGGCTTCGGGGAAGGGTTAGGGTTAGGGTTCGGGCTAGGGTTAGGGTTAGGGGACGGGGACGGTTTAGGGTTCAGGTGAGGGTACGGCAACGCTTTAGGGGGAGCGTGCGTGTGAGGGCGCGGCTTAGTGTTAGCGTACGGGTTAGGATTAGGGGAAGGGTGAGGGTCAGGCTTCGGGGAAGGGTTAGGGTTAGGGTTCGGGCTAGGGTTAGGGTTAGGGGATGGGTACGGTTTAGAGTCCAGGTGAGGGTACGGCAACGCTTTAGGGGGAGCGTGCGTGTGAGGGCGCGGGTTAGTGTTAGCGTACGGGTTAGGATTAGGGGACGGGTGAGGTTCTGGCTTCGGGGAAGGGTTAGGGTTAGGGTTCGGGCTAGGGTTAGGGTTAGGGGACGGGGACGGTTTAGGGTCCAGGTGAGGGTACGGCAACGCTTTAGGGGGAGCGTGCGTGTGAGGGCGCGGGTTAGTGTTAGCGTACGGGTTAGGATTAGGGGACGTGTGAGGGTCAGGCTTCGGGGAAGGGTTAGGGTTAGGGTTCGGGCTAGGGTTAGGGTTAGGGGACGGGGACGGTTTAGGGTCCAGGTGAGGGTACGGCAACGCTTTAGGGGGAGCGTGCGTGTGAGGGCGCGGGTTAGTGTTAGCGTACGGGTTAGGATTAGGGGACGGGTGAGGGTCAGGGTTCGGGGAAGTGTTAGGGTTAGGGTTCGGGCTAGGGTTAGGGTTAGGGGACGGGGACGGTTTAGGGTCCAGGTGAGGGTAGGTTAACGCTTCAGGGGGAGCGTGCGTGTGAGGGCGCGGGTTAGTGTTAGCGTACGGTTTAGGATTAGGGGACGGGTGAGGGTCAGGCTTCGGGGAAGTGTTAGGGTTAGGGTTCGGGCTAGGGTTAGGGTTAGGGGACGGGGACGGTTTAGGGTCCAGGTGAGGGTACGGCAACGCTTTAGGGGGAGCGTGCGTGTGAGGGCGCGGGTTAGTGTTAGCGTACGGGTTAGGATTAGGGGACGGGTGAGGGTCAGGCTTCGGGGAAGGGTTAGGGTTAGGATTCGGGCTAGGGTTAGGGTTAGGGGACGGGGACGGTTTAGGGTCCAGGTGAGGGTACGGCAACGCTTTAGGGGGAGCGTGCGTGTGAGGGCGCGGGTTAGTGTTAGCGTACGGGTTAGGATTAGGGGACGGGTGAGGGTCAGGCTTCAGGGAAGGGTTAGGGTTAGGGTTCGGGCTAGGGTTAGGGTTAGGGGACGGGGACGGTTTCGGGTCCAGGTGAGGGTACGGCAACGCTTTAGGGGGAGCGTGCGTGTGAGGGCGCGGGTTAGTGTTAGCGTACGGGTTAGGATTAGGGGACGGGTGAGCGTCAGGCTTCGGGGAAGGGTTAGGGTTAGGGTTCGGGCTAGGGTTAGGGTTAGGGGACGGGGACGGTTTAGGTTCCAGGTGAGGGTACGGCAACGCTTTAGGGGGAGCGTGCGTGTGAGGGCGCGTGTTAGTGTTAGCGTACGGGTTAGGATTAGGGGACGGGTGAGGGTCAGGCTTCGGGGAAGGGTTAGGGTTAGGGTTCGGGCTAGGGTTAGGGTTAGGGGATGGGGAAGGTTTAGGGTCCAGGTGAGGGTACGGCAACGCTTTAGGGGGAGCGTGCGTGTGAGGGCGCGGGTTAGTGTTAGCGTACGGGTTAGGATTAGGGGACGTGTGAGGGTCAGGCTTCGGGGAAGGGTTAGGGTTAGGGTTCGGGCTAGGGTTAGGGTTAGGGGACGGGGACGGTTTAGGGTCCAGGTGAGGGTACGGCAACGCTTTAGGGGGAGCGTGCGTGTGAGGGCGCGGGTTAGTGTTAGCGTACGGGTTAGGATTAGGGGACGGGTGAGGGTCAGGGTTCGGGGAAGTGTTAGGGTTAGGGTTCGGGCTAGGGTTAGGGTTAGGGGACGGGGACGGTTTAGGGTCCAGGTGAGGGTAGGTTAACGCTTCAGGGGGAGCGTGCGTGTGAGGGCGCGGGTTAGTGTTAGCGTACGGTTTAGGATTAGGGGACGGGTGAGGGTCAGGCTTCGGGGAAGTGTTAGGGTTAGGGTTCGGGCTAGGGTTAGGGTTAGGGGACGGGGACGGTTTAGGGTCCAGGTGAGGGTACGGCAACGCTTTAGGGGGAGCGTGCGTGTGAGGGCGCGGGTTAGTGTTAGCGTACGGGTTAGGATTAGGGGACGGGTGAGGGTCAGGCTTCGGGGAAGGGTTAGGGTTAGGATTCGGGCTAGGGTTAGGGTTAGGGGACGGGGACGGTTTAGGGTCCAGGTGAGGGTACGGCAACGCTTTAGGGGGAGCGTGCGTGTGAGGGCGCGGGTTAGTGTTAGCGTACGGGTTAGGATTAGGGGACGGGTGAGGGTCAGGCTTCGGGGAAGGGTTAGGGTTAGGGTTCGGGCTAGGGTTAGGGTTAGGGGACGGGGACGGTTTCGGGTCCAGGTGAGGGTACGGCAACGCTTTAGGGGGAGCGTGCGTGTGAGGGCGCGGGTTAGTGTTAGCGTACGGGTTAGGATTAGGGGACGGGTGAGCGTCAGGCTTCGGGGAAGGGTTAGGGTTAGGGTTCGGGCTATGGTTAGGGTTAGGGGACGGGGACGGTTTAGGTTCCAGGTGACGGTACGGCAACGCTTTAAGGGGAGCGTGCGTGTGAGGGCGCGTGTTAGTGTTAGCGTACGGGTTAGGATTAGGGGACGGGTGAGGGTCAGGCTTCGGGGAAGGGTTAGGGTTAGGGTTCGGGCTAGGGTTAGGGTTAGGGGATGGGGAAGGTTTAGGGTCCAGGTGAGGGTACGGCAACGCTTTAGGGGGAGCGTGCGTGTGAGGGCGCGGGTTAGTGTTAGCGTACGGGTTAGGATTAGGGGACGGGTGAGGGTCAGGCTTCGGGGAAGGGTTAGGGTTAGGGTTCGGGCTAGGGTTAGGGTTAGGGGACGGGGACGGTTTAGGGTCCAGGTGAGGGTACGGCAACGCTTTAGGGGGAGCGTACGTGTGAGGGCGCGGGTTAGTGTTAGCGTACGTGTTAGGATTAGGGGACGGGTGAGGGTGGGGCTTCGGGGAAGGGTTAGGGTTAGGGTTCGGGCTAGGGTTAGGGTTAGGGGACGGGGACGGTTCAGGGTCCAGGTGAGGGTATGGCAACGCTTTAGGGGGAGCGTGAGTGTGAGGGCGCGGGTTAGTGTTAGCGTACGGGTTAGGATTAGGGGACGGGTGAGGGTCAGGCTTCGGGGAAGGGTTAGGGTTAGGGTTCGGGCTAGGGTTAGGGTTAGGGGACGGGGACGGTTTCGGGTCCAGCTGAGGGTACGGCAACGCTTTACGGGGAGCGTGCATGTGAGGGCGCGGGTTAGTGTTAGCGTACGGGTTAGGATTAGGGGACGGGTGAGGGTCAGGCTTCGGGGAAGGGTTAGGGTTAGGGTTCGGGCTAGGGTTAGGGTTAGGGGACGGGGACGGTTTAGGGTCCAGGTGAGGGTACGGCAACGCTTTAGGGGGAGCGTGCATGTGAGGGCGCGGGTTAGTGTTAGCGTACGGGTTAGGATTAGGGGACGGGTGAGGGTCAGGCTTCGGGGAAGGGTTAGGGTTAGGGTTCGGGCTAGGGTTAGGGTTAGGGGACGGGGACGGTTTAGGGTTCAGGTGAGGGTACGGCAACGCTTTAGGGGGAGCGTGCGTGTGAGGGCGCGGCTTAGTGTTAGCGTACGGGTTAGGATTAGGGGACGGGTGAGGGTCAGGCTTCGGGGAAGGGTTAGGGTTAGGGTTCGGGCTAGGGTTAGGGTTAGGGGACGGGGACGGTTTAGAGTCCAGGTGAGGGTACGGCAACGCTTTAGGGGGAGCGTGCGTGTGAGGGCGCGGGTTAGTGTTAGCGTACGGGTTAGGATTAGGGGACGGGTGAGGTTCTGGCTTCGGGGAAGGGTTAGGGTTAGGGTTCGGGCTAGGGTTAGGGTTAGGGGACGGGGACGGTTTAGGGTCCAGGTGAGGGTACGGCAACGCTTTAGGGGGAGCGTGCGTGTGAGGGCGCGGGTTAGTGTTAGCGTACGGGTTAGGATTAGGGGACGGGTGAGGGTCAGGCTTCGGGGAAGGGTTAGGGTTAGGGTTCGGGCTAGGGTTAGGGTTAGGGGACGGGGACGGTTTAGGGTCCAGGTGAGGGTACGGCAACGCTTTAGGGGGAGCGTGCGTGTGAGGGCGCGGGTTAGTGTTAGCGTACGGGTTAGGATTAGGGGACGGGTGAGGGTCAGGGTTCGGGGAAGTGTTAGGGTTAGGGTTCGGGCTAGGGTTAGGGTTAGGGGACGGGGACGGTTTAGGGTCCAGGTGAGGGTAGGTTAACGCTTCAGGGGGAGCGTGCGTGTGAGGGCGCGGGTTAGTGTTAGCGTACGGTTTAGGATTAGGGGACGGGTGAGGGTCAGGCTTCGGGGAAGTGTTAGGGTTAGGGTTCGGGCTAGGGTTAGGGTTAGGGGACGGGGACGGTTTAGGGTCCAGGTGAGGGTACGGCAACGCTTTAGGGGGAGCGTGCGTGTGAGGGCGCGGGTTAGTGTTAGCGTACGGGTTAGGATTAGGGGACGGGTGAGGGTCAGGCTTCGGGGAAGGGTTAGGGTTAGGATTCGGGCTAGGGTTAGGGTTAGGGGACGGGGACGGTTTAGGGTCCAGGTGAGGGTACGGCAACGCTTTAGGGGGAGCGTGCGTGTGAGGGCGCGGGTTAGTGTTAGCGTACGGGTTAGGATTAGGGGACGGGTGAGGGTCAGGCTTCGGGGAAGGGTTAGGGTTAGGGTTCGGGCTAGGGTTAGGGTTAGGGGACGGGGACGGTTTCGGGTCCAGGTGAGGGTACGGCAACGCTTTAGGGGGAGCGTGCGTGTGAGGGCGCGGGTTAGTGTTAGCGTACGGGTTAGGATTAGGGGACGGGTGAGCGTCAGGCTTCGGGGAAGGGTTAGGGTTAGGGTTCGGGCTAGGGTTAGGGTTAGGGGACGGGGACGGTTTAGGTTCCAGGTGAGGGTACGGCAACGCTTTAGGGGGAGCGTGCGTGTGAGGGCGCGTGTTAGTGTTAGCGTACGGGTTAGGATTAGGGGACGGGTGAGGGTCAGGCTTCGGGGAAGGGTTAGGGTTAGGGTTCGGGCTAGGGTTAGGGTTAGGGGACGGGGACGGTTCAGGGTCCAGGTGAGGGTATGGCAACGCTTTAGGGGGAGCGTGAGTGTGAGGGCGCGGGTTAGTGTTAGCGTACGGGTTAGGATTAGGGGACGGGTGAGGGTCAGGCTTCGGGGAAGGGTTAGGGTTAGGGTTCGGGCTAGGGTTAGGGTTAGGGGACGGGGACGGTTTCGGGTCCAGCTGAGGGTACGGCAACGCTTTACGGGGAGCGTGCATGTGAGGGCGCGGGTTAGTGTTAGCGTACGGGTTAGGATTAGGGGACGGGTGAGGGTCAGGCTTCGGGGAAGGGTTAGGGTTAGGGTTCGGGCTAGGGTTAGGGTTAGGGGACGGGGACGGTTTAGGGTCCAGGTGAGGGTACGGCAACGCTTTAGGGGGAGCGTGCATGTGAGGGCGCGGGTTAGTGTTAGCGTACGGGTTAGGATTAGGGGACGGGTGAGGGTCAGGCTTCGGGGAAGGGTTAGGGTTAGGGTTCGGGCTAGGGTTAGGGTTAGGGGACGGGGACGGTTTAGGGTTCAGGTGAGGGTACGGCAACGCTTTAGGGGGAGCGTGCGTGTGAGGGCGCGGCTTAGTGTTAGCGTACGGGTTAGGATTAGGGGACGGGTGAGGGTCAGGCTTCGGGGAAGGGTTAGGGTTAGGGTTCGGGCTAGGGTTAGGGTTAGGGGACGGGGACGGTTTAGAGTCCAGGTGAGGGTACGGCAACGCTTTAGGGGGAGCGTGCGTGTGAGGGCGCGGGTTAGTGTTAGCGTACGGGTTAGGATTAGGGGACGGGTGAGGTTCTGGCTTCGGGGAAGGGTTAGGGTTAGGGTTCGGGCTAGGGTTAGGGTTAGGGGACGGGGACGGTTTAGGGTCCAGGTGAGGGTACGGCAACGCTTTAGGGGGAGCGTGCGTGTGAGGGCGCGGGTTAGTGTTAGCGTACGGGTTAGGATTAGGGGACGGGTGAGGGTCAGGCTTCGGGGAAGGGTTAGGGTTAGGGTTCGGGCTAGGGTTAGGGTTAGGGGACGGGGACGGTTTAGGGTCCAGGTGAGGGTACGGCAACGCTTTAGGGGGAGCGTGCGTGTGAGGGCGCGGGTTAGTGTTAGCGTACGGGTTAGGATTAGGGGACGGGTGAGGGTCAGGGTTCGGGGAAGTGTTAGGGTTAGGGTTCGGGCTAGGGTTAGGGTTAGGGGACGGGGACGGTTTAGGGTCCAGGTGAGGGTAGGTTAACGCTTCAGGGGGAGCGTGCGTGTGAGGGCGCGGGTTAGTGTTAGCGTACGGTTTAGGATTAGGGGACGGGTGAGGGTCAGGCTTCGGGGAAGTGTTAGGGTTAGGGTTCGGGCTAGGGTTAGGGTTAGGGGACGGGGACGGTTTAGGGTCCAGGTGAGGGTACGGCAACGCTTTAGGGGGAGCGTGCGTGTGAGGGCGCGGGTTAGTGTTAGCGTACGGGTTAGGATTAGGGGACGGGTGAGGGTCAGGCTTCGGGGAAGGGTTAGGGTTAGGATTCGGGCTAGGGTTAGGGTTAGGGGACGGGGACGGTTTAGGGTCCAGGTGAGGGTACGGCAACGCTTTAGGGGGAGCGTGCGTGTGAGGGCGCGGGTTAGTGTTAGCGTACGGGTTAGGATTAGGGGACGGGTGAGGGTCAGGCTTCGGGGAAGGGTTAGGGTTAGGGTTCGGGCTAGGGTTAGGGTTAGGGGACGGGGACGGTTTCGGGTCCAGGTGAGGGTACGGCAACGCTTTAGGGGGAGCGTGCGTGTGAGGGCGCGGGTTAGTGTTAGCGTACGGGTTAGGATTAGGGGACGGGTGAGCGTCAGGCTTCGGGGAAGGGTTAGGGTTAGGGTTCGGGCTAGGGTTAGGGTTAGGGGACGGGGACGGTTTAGGTTCCAGGTGAGGGTACGGCAACGCTTTAGGGGGAGCGTGCGTGTGAGGGCGCGTGTTAGTGTTAGCGTACGGGTTAGGATTAGGGGACGGGTGAGGGTCAGGCTTCGGGGAAGGGTTAGGGTTAGGGTTCGGGCTAGGGTTAGGGTTAGGGGATGGGGAAGGTTTAGGGTCCAGGTGAGGGTACGGCAACGCTTTAGGGGGAGCGTGCGTGTGAGGGCGCGGGTTAGTGTTAGCGTACGGGTTAGGATTAGGGGACGGGTGAGGGTCAGGCTTCGGGGAAGGGTTAGGGTTAGGGTTCGGGCTAGGGTTAGGGTTAAGGGACGGGGACGGTTTAGGGTCCAGGTGAGGGTACGGCAACGCTTTAGGGGGAGCGTGCGTGTGAGGACGCGGGTTAGTGTTAGCGTACGGGTTAGGATTAGGGGACGGGTGAGGGTCAGGCATCGGGGAAGGGTTAGGGTTAGGGTTCGGGCTAGGGTTAGGGTTAGGGGACGGGGACGGTTTAGGGTCCAGGTGAGGGTACGGCAACGCTTTAGGGGGAGCGTACGTGTGAGGGCGCGGGTTAGTGTTAGCGTACGTGTTAGGGTTAGGGGACGGGTGAGGGTCAGGCTTCGGGGAAGGGTTAGGGTTAGGGTTCGGGCTAGGGTTAGGGTTAGGGGACGGGGACGGTTCAGGGTCCAGGTGAGGGTATGGCAACGCTTTAGGGGGAGCGTGAGTGTGAGGGCGCGGGTTAGTGTTAGCGTACGGGTTAGGATTAGGGGACGGGTGAGGGTCAGGCTTCGGGGAAGGGTTAGGGTTAGGGTTCGGGCTAGGGTTAGGGTTAGGGGACGGGGACGGTTTCGGGTCCAGCTGAGGGTACGGCAACGCTTTACGGGGAGCGTGCATGTGAGGGCGCGGGTTAGTGTTAGCGTACGGGTTAGGATTAGGGGACGGGTGAGGGTCAGGCTTCGGGGAAGGGTTAGGGTTAGGGTTCGGGCTAGGGTTAGGGTTAGGGGACGGGGATGGTTTAGGGTCCAGGTGAGGGTACGGCAACGCTTTAGGGGGAGCGTGCGTGTGAGGGCGCGGCTTAGTGTTAGCGTACGGGTTAGGATTAGGGGACGGGTGAGGGTCAGGCTTCGGGGATGGGTTAGGGTTAGGGTTCGGGCTAGGGTTAGGGTTAGGGGACGGGGACGGTTTAGAGTCCAGGTGAGGGTACGGCAACGCTTTAGGGGGAGCGTGCGTGTGAGGGCGCGGGTTAGTGTTAGCGTACGGCTTAGGATTAGGGGACGGGTGAGGGTCAGGCTTCGGGGAAGGGTTAGGGTTAGGGTTCGGGCTAGGGTTAGGGTTAGGGGACGGGGACGGTTTAGGGTCCAGGTGAGGGTACGGCAACGCTTTAGGGGGAGCGTGCGTGTGAGGGCGCGGGTTAGTGTTAGCGTACGGGTTAGGATTAGGGGACGGGTGAGGGTCAGGCTTCGGGGAAGGGTTAGGGTTAGGGTTCGGGCTAGGGTTAGGGTTAGGGGACGGGGACGGTTTAGGGTCCAGGTGAGGGTACGGCAACGCTTTAGGGGGAGCGTGCGTGTGAGGGCGCGGGTTAGTGTTAGCGTACGGGTTAGGATTAGGGGACGGGTGAGTGTCAGGCTTCGGGGAAGGGTTAGGGTTAGGGTTCGGGCTAGGGTTAGGGTTAGGGGACGGGGACGGTTTAGGGTCCAGGTGAGGGTAAGGCAACGCTTTAGGGGGAGCGTGCGTGTGAGGGCGCGGGTTAGTGTTAGCGTACGGGTTAGGATTAGGGGACGGGTGAGGGTCAGGCTTCGGGGAAGGGTTAGGGTTAGGCTTCGGGCTAGGGTTAGGGTTAGGGGACGGGGACGGTTTAGGGTCCAGGTGAGGGTACGGCAACGCTTTAGGGGGAGCGTGTGTGTGAGGGCGCGGGTTAGTGTTAGCGTACGGGTTAGGATTAGGGGACGGGTGAGGTTCAGGCTTCGGGGAAGGGTTAGGGTTAGGGTTAGGGTTCGGGCTAGGGTTAGGGTTAGGGGACGGGGACGGTTTAGGGTCCAGGTGAGGGTACGGCAACGCTTTAGGGGGAGCATGCGTGTGAGGGCACGGGTTAGTGTTAGCGTACGGTTTAGGATTAGTGGACGGGTGAGGGTCAGGCTTCGGGGAAGGGTTAGGGTTAGGGTTCGGTCTAGGGTTAGGGTTAGGGGACGGGGACGGTTTAGGGTCCAGGTGAGGGTACGGCAACGCTTTAGGGGGAGTGTGCGTGTGAGGGCGCGGGTTAGTGTTAGCGTACGGGTTAGGATTAGGGGACGGGTGAGGGTCAGGCTTTGGGGAAGGGTTAGGGTTAGGGTTCGGGCTAGGGTTAGGGTTAGGGGACGGGGACGGTTTAGGGTCCAGGTGAGGGTACGGCAACGCTTTAGGGGGAGCGTGCGTGTGAGGGCGCGGGTTAGTGTTAGCGTACGGGTTAGGATTAGGGGACGGGTGAGCGTCAGGCTTCGGGGAAGGGTTAGGGTTAGGGTTCGGGCTAGGGTTAGGGTTAGGGGACGGGGACGGTTTCGGGTCCAGGTGAGGGTACGGCAACGCTTTAGGGGGAGCGTGCATGTGAGGGCGCGGGTTAGTGTTAGCGTACGGGTTAGGATTAGGGGACGGGTGAGGGTCAGGCTTCGGGGAAGGGTTAGGGTTAGGGTTCGGGCTAGGGTTAGGGTTAGGGGACGGGGACGGTTTAGGGTTCAGGTGAGGGTACGGCAACGCTTTAGGGGGAGCGTGCGTGTGAGGGCGCGGCTTAGTGTTAGCGTACGGGTTAGGATTAGGGGACGGGTGAGGGTCAGGCTTCGGGGAAGGGTTAGGGTTAGGGTTCGGGCTAGGGTTAGGGTTAGGGGATGGGGACGGTTTAGCGTCCAGGTGAGGGTATGGCAACGCTTTAGGGGGAGCGTGCGTGTGAGGGCGCGGGTTAGTGTTAGCGTACGGGTTAGGATTAGGGGACGGGTGAGGTTCTGGCTTCGGGGAAGGGTTAGGGTTAGGGTTCGGGCTAGGGTTAGGGTTAGGGGAAGGGGACGGTTTAGGGTCCAGGTGAGGGTACGGCAACGCTTTAGGGGGAGCGTGCGTGTGAGGGCGCGGGTTAGTGTTAGCGTACGGGTTAGGATTAGGGGACGGGTGAGGGTCAGGCTTCGGGGAAGGGTTAGGGTTAGGGTTCGGGCTAGGGTTAGGGTTAGGGGACGGGGACGGTTCAGGGTCCAGGTGAGGGTACGGCAACGCTTTAGGGGGAGCGTGCGTGTGAGGGCGCGGGTTAGTGTTAGCGTACGGGTTAGGATTAGTGGACGGGTGAGGGTCAGGGTTCGGGGAAGTGTTAGGGTTAGGGTTCGGGCTAGGGTTAGGGTTAGGGGACGGGGACGGTTTAGGGTCCAGGTGAGGGTAGGTTAACGCTTCAGGGGGAGCGTGCGTGTGAGGGTGCGGGTTAGTGTTAGCGTAAGGTTTAGGATTAGGGGACGGGTGAGGGTCAGGTTTCGGGGAAGTGTTAGGGTTAGGGTTCGGGCTAGGGTTAGGGTTAGGGGACGGGGACGGTTTAGGGTCCAGGTGAGGGTACGGCAACGCTTTAGGGGGAGCGTGCGTGTGAGGGCGCGGGTTAGTGTTAGCGTACGGGTTAGGATTAGGGGACGTGTGAGGGTCAGGCTTCGGGGAAGGGTTAGGGTTAGGATTCGGGCTAGGGTTAGGGTTAGGGGACGGGGACGGTTTAGGGTCCAGGTGAGGGTACGGCAACGCTTTAGGGGGAGCGTGTGTGTGAGGGCGCGGGTTAGTGTTAGCGTACGGGTTAGGATTAGGGGACGGGTGAGGGTCAGGCTTCGGGGAAGGGTTAGGGTTAGGGTTCGGGCTAGGGTTAGGGTTAGGGGACGGGGACGGTTTCGGGTCCAGGTGAGGGTACGGCAACGTTTTAGGGGGAGCGTGCGTGTGAGGGCGCGGGTTAGTGTTAGCGTACGGGTTAGGATTAGGGGACGGTTGAGTGTCAGGCTTCGGGGAAGGGTTAGGTTTAGGGTTCGGGCTAGGGTTAGGGTTAGGGGACGGGGACGGTTTAGGGTCCAGGTGAGGGTACGGCAACGCTTTAGGGGGAGCGTGCGTGTGAGGGCGCGGGTTAGTGTTAGCGTACGGGTTAGGATTAGGGGACGGGTGAGGGTCAGGCTTCGGGGATGGGTTAGGGTTAGGGTTCGGGCTAGGGTTAGGGTTAGGGGACGGGGACGGTTTAGGGTCCAGATGAGGGTACGGCAACGCTTTAGGGGGAGCGTGCGTGTGAGGGCGCGGGTTAGTGTTAGCGTACGGGTTAGGATTAGGGGACGGGTGAGGTTCAGGCTTCGGGGAAGGGTTAGGGTTAGGGTTCGGGCTAGGGTTAGGGTTAGGGGACGGGGACGGTTTAGGGTCCAGGTGAGGGTACGGCAACGCTTTAGGGGGAGCGTGCGTGTGAGGGCGCGGGTTAGTGTTAGCGTACGGGTTAGGATTAGGGGACGGGTGAGGGTCAGGCTTCGGGGAAGGGTTAGGGTTAGGGTTCGGGCTAGGGTTAGGGTTAGGGGACGGGGACGGTTTAGGGTCCAGTTGAGGGTACGGCAACGCTTTAGGGGGAGCGTGCGTGTGAGGGCGCGCGTTAGTGTTAGCGTACGGGTTAGGATTAGGGGACGGGTGAGGGTCAGGCTTCGGGGTAGGGTTAGGGTTAGGGTTCGGGCTAGGGTTAGGGTTAGGGGACGGGGACGGTTTAGGGTCCAGGTGAGGGTACGGCAACGCTTTAGGGGTAGCGTGCGTGTGAGGGCGCGCGTTAGTGTTAGCGTACGGGTTAGGATTAGGGGACGGGTGAGGGTCAGGCTTCGGGGAAGTGTTAGGGTTAGGGTTCGGGTTAGGGTTAGGGTTAGGGGACGGGGACGGTTTAGGGTCCAGGTGAGGGTACGGCAACGCTTTAGGGGGAGCGTGCGTGTGAGGGCGCGGGTTAGTGTTAGCGTACAGCTTAGGATTAGGGGACCGGTGAGGGTCAGGCTTCGGGGAAGGGTTAGGGTTAGGGTTCGGGCTAGGGTTAGGGTTAGGGGACGGGGACGGTTTAGGGTCCAGGTGAGGGTACGGCAACGCTTTAGGAGGAGCGTGCGTGTGAGGGCGCGGGTTAGTGTTAGCGTACGGGTTAGGATTAGGGGACGGGTGAGGGTCAGGCTTCGGGGAAGCGTTAGGGTTAGGGTTCGGGCTAGGGTTAGGGTTAGGGGACGGGGACGGTTTAGGGTCCAGGTGAGGGTACGGCAACGCTTTAGGGGGAGCGTTCGTGTGAGGGCGCGGGTTGGTGTTAGCGTACGGGTTAGGATTAGGGGACGGGTGAGGGTCAGGCTTCGGGGAAGGGTTAGGGTTAGGGTTCGGGCTAGGGTTAGGGTTAGGGGACGGGGACGGTTTAGGGTCCAGGTGAGGGTACGGCAACGCTTTAGGGGGAGCGTGCGTGTGAGGGCGCGGGTTAGTGTTAGCGTACGGGTTAGGATTAGGGGACAGGTGAGGGTCAGGCTTCGGGGAAGTGTTAGGGTTAGGGTTCTGGCTAGGGTTAGGGTTAGGGGACGGGGACGGTTTAGGGTCCAGGTGAGGGTACGGCAACGCTTTAGGGGGAGCGTGCGTGTGAGGGCGCGCGATAGCGTTAGCGTACGGGTTAGGATTAGGGGACGGGTGAGGGTCAGGCTTCGGGGAAGGGTTAGGGTTAAAGTTCGGGCTAGGGTTAGGGTTAGGGGACGGGGTCGGTAGGATTAGGGGACGGGTAGGGTCAGGCTTCGGGGAAGGGTTAGGGTTAGGGTTTGGGCTAGGGTTAGGGTTAGGGGAAGGGGACGGTTTAAGGTCCAGGTGAGGGTACGGCAACGCTTTAGGGGGAGCGTGCGTGTGAGGGCGCGGGTTAGTGTTAGCGTACGGCTTAGGATTAGGGGACGGGTGAGGGTCAGGCTTCGGGGAAGGGTTAGGGTTAGGGTTCGGGCTAGGGTTAGGGTTAGGGGACGGGGACGGTTTAGGGTCCAGGTGAGGGTATGGCAACGCTTTAGTAGGAGCGTGCGTGTGAGGGCGCGGGTTAGTGTTAGCGTACGGGTTAGGATTAGGGGACGGGTGAGGGTCAGGCTTCGGGGAAGGGTTAGGGTTAGGGTTCGGGCTAGGGTTAGGGTTAGGGGACGGGGACGGTTTAGGGTCCAGGTGAGGGTACGGCAACGCTTTAGGGGGAGCGTGTGTGTGACGGCGCGGGTTAGTGTTAGCGTACGGGTTAGGATTAGGGGACGGGTGAGGTTCAGGCTTCGGGGAAGGGTTAGGGTTAGGGTTAGGGTTCGGGCTAGGGTTAGGGTTAGGGGACGGGGACGGTTTAGGGTCCAGGTGAGGGTACGGCAACGCTTTAGGGGGAGCGTGCGTGTGAGGGCACGGGTTAGTGTTAGCGTACGGTTTAGGATTAGGGGACGGGTGAGGGTCAGGCTTCGGGGAAGGGTTAGGGTTAGGGTTCGGGCTAGGGTTAGTGTTAGGGGACGGGGACGGTTTAGGGTCCAGGTGAGGGTACGGCAACGCTTTAGGGGGAGCGTGCGTGTGAGGGCGTGGGTTAGTGTTAGCGTACGGGTTAGGATTAGGGGATGGGTGAGGGTCAGGCTTCGGGGAAGGGTTAGGGTTAGGGTTCGGGCTAGGGTTAGGGTTAGGGGACGGGGACGGTTTAGGGTCCAGGTGAGGGTACGGCAACGCTTTAGGGGGAGCGTGCGTGTGAGGGCGCGGGTTAGTGTTAGCGTACGGGTTAGGATTAGGGGACGGGTGAGGGTCAGGCTTCGGGGAAGGGTTAGGGTTAGGGTTCGGGCTAGGGTTAGAGTTAGGGGACGGAGACGGTTTAGGGTCCAGGTGAGGGTACGGCAACGCTTTTGGGGGAGCGTACGTGTGAGGACGCGTGTTAGTGTTAGCGTACGGGTTAGGATTAGGGGACGGGTGAGGGTCAGGCTTCGGGGAAGGGTTAGGGTTAGGGTTCGGGCTAGGGTTAGTGTCAGGGGACGGGGACGGTTCAGGGTCCAGGTGAAGGTACGGCAACGCTTTAGGGGGAGCGAGCCTGTGAGGGCGCGGGTTAGTGTTAGCGTACGGGTTAGGATTAGGGGACGGGTGAGGGTCAGGCTTCGGGGAAGGGTTAGGGTTAGGGTTCGGGCTAGGGTTAGGGTTAGGGGACGGGGACGGTTTAGGGTCCAGGTGAGGGTACGGCAACGCTTTAGGGGGAGTGTGCGTGTGAGGGCGCGGGTTAGTGTTAGCGTACGGGTTAGGATTAGGGGATGGGTGAGGGTCAGGCTTTGGGGAAGGGTTAGGGTTAGGGTTCGGGCTAGGGTTAGGGTTAGGGGACGGGGACGGTTTAGGGTCCAGGTGAGGGTACGGCAACGCTTTAGGGGGAGCGTGCGTGTGAGGGCGCGGGTTAGTGTTAGCGTACGGGTTAGGATTAGGGGACGGGTGAGGGTCAGGCTTCGGGGAAGGGTTAGGGTTAGGGTTAGGACTAGGGTTAGGGTTAGGGGACGGGGACGGTTTCGGGTCCAGGTGAGGGTACGGCAACGCTTTAGTGGGAGCGTGCAAGTGAGGGCGCGGGTTAGTGTTAGCGTACGGGTTAGGATTAGGGGACGGGTGAGGGTCAGGCTTCGGGGAAGGGTTAGGGTTAGGGTTCGGGCTAGGGTTAGGGTTAGGGGACGGGGACGGTTTAGGGTTCAGGTGAGGGTACGGCAACGCTTTAGGGGGAGCGTGCGTGTGAGGGCGCGGCTTAGTGTTAGCGTACGGGTTAGGATTAGGGGACGGGTGAGGGTCAGGCTTCGGGGAAGGGTTAGGGTTAGGGTTCGGGCTAGGGTTAGGGTTAGGGGATGGGGACGGTTTAGAGTCCTGGTGAGGGTACGGCAAGGCTTTAGGGCGAGCGTGCGTGTGAGGGCGCGGGTTAGTGTTAGCGTACGGGTTAGGATTAGGGGACGGGTGAGGTTCAGGCTTCGGGGAAGGGTTAGGGTTAGGGTTCGGACTAGGGTTAGGGTTAGGGGACGGGGACGGTTTAGGGTCCAGGTGAGGGTACGGCAACGCTTTAGTGGGAGCGTGCGTGTGAGGGCGCGGGTTAGTATTAGCGTACGGGTTAGGATTAGGGGACGGGTGAGGGTCAGGCTTCGGGGAAGGATTAGGGTTAGGGTTCGGGCTAGGGTTAGGGTTAGGGGACGGGGACGGTTTAGGGTCCAGGTGAGGGTACGGTAACGCTTTAGGGGGAGCGTGCGTGTGAGGGCACGGGTTAGTGTTAGCGTACGGGTTAGGATTAGGGGACGGGTGAGGGTCAGGCTTCGGGGAAGGGTTAGGGTTAGGGTTCGGGCTAGGGTTAGGGTTAGGGGACGGGGACGGTTTAGGGTCCAGGTGAGGGTACGGTAACGCTTTTGGGGGAGCGTGCGTGTGAGGGCGCGGGTTAGTGTTAGCGTACGGTTTAGGATTAGGGGACGGGTGAGGGTCAGGCTTCGGGAAAGTGTTAGGGTTAGGGTTCGGGCTAGGGTTAGGGTTAGGGGACGGGGACGGTTTAGGGTCCAGGTGAGGGTACGGCAATGCTTTAGGGGGAGCGTGCGTGTGAGGGCGCGGGTTAGTGTTAGCGTACGGGTTAGGATTAGGGGACGGGTGAGGGTCAGGCTTCGGGGAAGGGTTAGGGTTAGGGTTCGGGCTAGGGTTAGGGTTAGGGGACGGGGACGGTTTAGGGTCCAGGTGAGGGTACGGCAACGCTTTAGGGGGAGCGTGCGTGTGAGGGCGCGGGTTAGTGTTAGCGTACGGGTTAGGATTAGGGGACGGGTGAGGGTCAGGCTTCGGGGAAGGGTTAGGGTTAGGGTTCGGGCTAGGGTTAGGGTTAGGGGACGGGGACGGTTTCGGGTCCAGGTGAGGGTACGGCAACGCTTTAGGGGGAGCGTGCGTGTGAGGGCGCGGGTTAGTGTTAGCGTACGGGTTAGGATTAGGGGACGGGTGAGGGTCAGGCTTCGGGGAAGGGTTAGGGTTAGGGTTCGGGCTAGGGTTAGGGTTAGGGGACGGGGACGGTTTAGGGTCCAGGTGAGGGTACGGCAACGCTTTAGGGGGAGCGTGCATGTGAGGGCGCGGGTTAGTGTTAGCGTACGGGTTAGGATTAGGGGACGGGTGAGGTTCAGGCTTCGGGGAAGGGTTAGGGTTAGGGTTCGGGCTAGGGTTAGGGTTAGGGGACGGGGACGGTTTATGGTCCAGGTGAGGGTACGGCAACGCTTTAGGGGGAGCGTGCGTGTGAGGGCGCGGGTTAGTGTTAGCGTACGGTTTAGGATTAGGGGACGGGTGAGGGTCAGGCTTCGGGCAAGGGTTAGGGTTAGTGTTCGGGCTAGGGTTAGGGTTAGGGGACGGGGACGGTTTAGGGTCCAGGTGAGGGTACGGCAATGCTTTAGGGGGAGCGTGCGTGTGAGGGCGCGGGTTAGTGTTACCGTACGGGTTAGGATTAGGAGACGGGTGAGGGTCAGGCTTCGGGGAAGGGTTAGGGTTAAGGTTCGGGCTAGGGTTAGGGTTAGGGGACGGGGACGGTTTAGGGTCCAGGTGAGGGTACGGCAACGCTTTAGGGGGAGCGTGCGTGTGAGGGCGCGGGTTAGTGTTAGCGTACGGCTTAGGATTAGGGGACGGGTGAGGGTCAGGCTTCGGGGAAGGGTTAGGGTTAGGGTTCGGGCTAGGGTTAGGGTTAGGGGACGGGGACGGTTTAGGGTCCAGTTGAGGGTACGGCAACGCTTTAGGGGGAGCGTGCGTGTGAGGGCGCACGTTAGTGTTAGCGTACGGGTTAGGATTAGGGGACGGGTGAGGGTCAGGCTTCGGTGAAGGGTTAGGGTTAGGGTTCGGGCTAGGGTTAGGGTTAGGGGACGGGGACGGTTTAGGGTCCAGGTGAGGGTACGGCAACGCTTTAGGGGTAGCGTGCGTGTGAGGGCGCGTGTTAGTGTTAGCGTACGGGTTAGGATTAGGGGACGGGTGAGGGTCAGGCTTCGGGGAAGGGTTAGGGTTAGGGTTCGGGCTAGGGTTAGGGTTAGGGGACGGGGACGGTTTAGGGTCCAGGTGAGGGTACGGCAACGCTTTGGGGGAGCGTGCGTGTGAGGCCGCGGGTTAGTGTTAGCGTACGGCTTAGGATTAGGGGACGGGTGAGGGTCAGGCTTCGGGGAAGGGTTAGGGTTAGGGTTCGGGCTAGGGTTAGGGTTAGGGTACGGGGACGGTTTAGGGTCCAGGTGAGGGTACGGCAACGCTTTAGGAGGAGCGTGCGTGTGAGGGCGCGGGTTAGTGTTAGCGTACGGGTTAGGATTAGGGGACGGGTGAGGGTCAGGCTTCGGGGAAGGGTTAGGGTTAGGGTTCGGGCTAGGGTTAGGGTTAGGGGACGGGGACGGTTTAGGGTCCAGGTGAGGGTACGGCAACGCTTTAGGGGGAGCGTTCGTGTGAGGGCGCGGGTTAGTGTTAGCGTACGGGTTAGGATTAGGGGACGGGTGAGGGTCAGGCTTCGGGGAAGGGTTAGGGTTAGGGTTCGGGCTAGGGTTAGGGTTAGGGGACGGGGACGGTTTAGGGTCCAGGTGAGGGTACGGCAACGCTTTAGGGGGAACGTGCGTGTGAGGGCGCGGGTTAGTGTTAGCGTACGGGTTAGGATTAGGGGACGGGTGAGGGTCAGGCTTCGGGGAAGGGTTAGGGTTAGGGTTCGGGCTAGGGTTAGGGTTAGGGGACGGGGACGGTTTAGGGTCCAGGTGAGGGTACGGCAACGCTTTAGGGGGAGCGTGCGTGTGAGGGCGCGGGTTAGTGTTAGCGTACGGGTTAGGATTAGGGGACGGGTGAGGGTCAGGCTTCGGGGAAGGGTTAGGGTTAGGGTTCGGGCTAGGGTTAGGGTTAGGGGATGGGGACGGTTTAGGGTCCAGTTGAGGGTACGGCAACGCTTTAGGGGGAGCGTGCGTGTGAGGGCGCGGGTTAGTGTTAGCGTACGGGTTAGGATTAGGGGACGGGTGAGGTTCAGGCTTCGGGGAAGGGTTAGGGTTAGGGTTCTGGCTAGGGTTAGGGTTAGGGGACGGGGACGGTTTAGGGTCCAGGTGAGGGTACGGCAACGCTTTAGGGGGAGCTTGCGTGTAAGGGCGCGCGATAGCGTTAGCGTACGGGTTAGGATTAGGGGACGGGTGAGGGTCAGGCTTCGGGGAAGGGTTAGGGTTAAAGTTCGGGCTAGGGTTAGGGTTAGGGGACGGGGTCGGTAGGATTAGGGGACGGGTAGGGTCAGGCTTCGGGGAAGGGTTAGGGTTAGGGTTTGGGCTAGGGTTAGGGTTAGGGGAAGGGGACGGTTTAGGGTCCAGGTGAGGGTACGGCAACACTTTAGGGGGAGCGTGCGTGTGAGGGCGCGGGTTAGTGTTAGCGTACGGCTTAGGATTAGGGGACGGGTGAGGGTCAGGCTTCGGGGAAGGGTTAGGGTTAGGGTTCGGGCTAGGGTTAGGGTTAGGGGACGGGGACGGTTTAGGGTCCAGGTGAGGGTATGGCAACGCTTTAGTAGGAGCGTGCGTGTGAGGGCGCGGGTTAGTGTTAGCGTACGGGTTAGGATTAGGGGACGGGTGAGGGTCAGGCTTCGGGGAAGGGTTAGGGTTAGGGTTCGGGCTAGGGTTAGGGTTAGGGGACGGGGACGGTTTAGGGTCCAGGTGAGGGTACGGCAACTCTTTAGGGGGAGCGTGCGTGTGAGGGCGCGGGTTAGTGTTAGCGTACGGGTTAGGATTAGGGGACGGGTGAGGGTCAGGCTTCGGGGAAGGGTTAGGGTTAGGGTTCGGGCTAGGGTTAGGGTTAGGGGACGGGGACGGTTTAGGGTCCAGGTGAGGGTACGGCAACGCTTTAGGGGGAGCGTGCGTGTGAGGGTGCGGGTTAGTGTTAGCGTACGTGTTAGGATTAGGGGACGGGTGACGGTCAGGCTTCGGGGAAGGGTTAGGCTTAGGGTTCGGGCTAGGGTTAGGGTTAGGGGACGGGGACGGTTTAGGGTCCAAGTGAGGGTACGGCAACGCTTTAGGGGGAGCGTGCGTGTGAGGGCGCGGGTTAGTGTTAGCGTACGGGTTAGGATTAGGGGACGGGTGAGGGTCAGGCTTTGGGGAAGGGTTAGGGTTAGGGTTCGGGCTAGGGTTAGGGTTAGGGGACGGGCACGGTTTAGGGTCCAGGTGAGGGTACGGCAACGCTTTAGGGGGAACGTGCGTGTGAGGGCGCGGGTTAGTGTTAGCGTACGGGTTAGGATTAGGGGACGGGTGAGGGTCAGGCTTCGGGGAAGGGTTAGGGTTAGGGTTCCGGCTAGGGTTAGGGTTAGGGGACGGGGACGGTTTAGGGTCCAGGTGAGGGTACGGCAACGCTTTAGGGGGAGCGTGCGTGTGAGGGCGCGGGTTAGTGTTAGCGTACGGGTTAGGATTAGGGGACGGGTGAGGGTCAGGCATTGGGGAAGGGTTAGGGTTAAGGTTCGGGCTAGGGTTAGGGTTAGGGGACGGGGACGGTTTAGGGTCCAGGTGAGGGTACAGCAACGCTTTAGGGGGAGCGTGCATGTGAGGGCGCGGGTTAGTGTTAGCGTACGGGTTAGGATTAGGGGACGGGTGAGGGTCAGGCTTCGGGGAAGGGTTAGGGTTAGGGTTCGGGCTAGGGTTAGGGTTAGGGGATGGGGACGGTTTAGGGTCCAGGTGAGGGTACGGCAACGCTTTAGGGGGAGCGTGCGTGTGAGGGCGCGGGTTAGTGTTAGCGTACGTGTTAGGATTAGGGGACGGGTGAGGGTCAGGCTTCGGGGAAGTGTTAGGGTTAGGGTTCGGGCTAGGGTTAGGGTTAGGGGACTGGGACGGTTTAGGGTCCAGGTGAGGGTACGGCAACGCTTTAGGGGGAGCGTGCGTGTGAGGGCGCGCGTTAGTGTTAGCGTACGGCTTAGGATTAGGGGACGGGTGAGGGTCAGGCTTCGGGGAAGGGTTATGGTTAGGGTTCGGGCTAGGGTTAGGGTTAGGGGACGGGGACGGTTTAGGGTCCAGGTGAGGGTACGGCAACGCTTTAGGGGGAGCGTGCGTGTGAGGGCGCGGGTTAGTGTTAGCGTACGGCTTAGGATTAGGGGACGGGTGAGGGTCAGGCTTCGGGGAAGGGTTAGGGTTAGGGTTTGGTCTAGGGTTAGGGTTAGGGGACGGGGACGGTTTAGGGTCCAGGTGAGGGTACGGCAACGCTTTAGGGGGAGCGTGCGTGTGAGGGCGCGGGTTAGTGTTAGCGTACGGGTTAGGATTAGGGGACGGGTGAGGGTCAGGCTTCGGGGAAGGGTTAGGGTTAGGGTTCGGGCTAGGGTTAGGGTTAGGGGACGGGGACGGTTTAGGGTCCAGGTGAGGGTACGGCAACGCTTTAGGGGGAGCGTGCGTGTGAGGGCGCGGGTTAGTGTTAGCGTACGGTTAGGATTAGGGGACGGGTGAGGGTCAGGCTTCGGGGAAGGGTTAGGGTTAGGGTTCGGGCTAGGGTTAGGGTTAGGGGACGGGGACGGTTTCGGGTCCAGGTGAGGGTACGGCAACGTTTTAGGGGGAGCGTGCTTGTGAGGGCGCGGGTTAGTGATAGCGTACGGGTTAGGATTAGGGGACGGGTGAGGGTCAGGCTTCGGGGAAGGGTTAGGGTTAGGGTTCGGGCTAGGGTTAGGGTTAGGGGACGGGGACGGTTTAGGGTCCAGGTGAGGGTACGGCAATGCTTTAGGGGGAGCGTGCGTGTGAGGGCGCGGGTTAGTGTTAGCGTACGGGTTAGGATTAGGGGACGGGTGAGGGTCAGGCTTCTGGGAAGGGTTAGGGTTAGGGTTCGGGCTAGGGTTAGGGTTAGGGGACGGGGACGGTTTAGGGTCCAGGTGAGGGTACGGCAACGTTTTAGGGGGAGCGTGCGTGTGAGGGCGCGGGTTAGTGTTAGCTTACGGGTTAGGATTAGGGGACGGGTGAGGGTCAGGCTTCGGGGAAGGGTTAGGGTTAGGGTTCGGGCTAGGGTTAGGGTTAGGGGACGGGGACGGTTTAGGGTCCAGGTGAGGGTACGGCAACGCTTTAGGGGGAGCGTTCGTGTGAGGGCGCGGGTTAGTGTTAGCGTACGGGTTAGGATTAGGGGACGGGTGAGGGTCAGGCTTCGGGGAAGGGTTAGGGTTAGGGTTCGGGCTAGGGTTAGGGTTAGGGGACGGGGACGGTTTAGGGTCCAGGTGAGGGTACGGCAACGCTTTAGGGGGAACGTGCGTGTGAGGGCGCGGGTTAGTGTTAGCGTACGGGTTAGGATTAGGGGACGGGTGAGGGTCAGGCTTCGGGGAAGGGTTAGGGTTAGGGTTCGGGCTAGGGTTAGGGTTAGGGGACGGGGACGGTTTAGGGTCCAGGTGAGGGTACGGCAACGCTTTAGGGGGAGCGTGCGTGTGAGGGCGCGGGTTAGTGTTAGCGTACGGGTTAGGATTAGGGGACGGGTGAGGGTCAGGCTTCGGGGAAGGGTTAGGGTTAGGGTTCGGGCTAGGGTTAGGGTTAGGGGACGGGGACGGTTTAGGGTCCAGTTGAGGGTACGGCAACGCTTTAGGGGGAGCGTGCGTGTGAGGGCGCGGGTTAGTGTTAGCGTACGGGTTAGGATTAGGGGACGGGTGAGGGTCAGGCTTCGGGGAAGGGTTAGGGTTAGGGTTCTGGCTAGGGTTAGGGTTAGGGGACGGGGACGGTTTAGGGTCCAGGTGAGGGTACGGCAACGCTTTAGGGGGAGCGTGCGTGTAAGGGCGCGCGATAGCGTTAGCGTACGGGTTAGGATTAGGGGACGGGTGAGGGTCAGGCTTCGGGGAAGGGTTAGGGTTAGGGTTCGGGCTAGGGTTAGGGTTAGGGGACGGGGACGGTTTAGGGTCCAGGTGAGGGTACGGCAACGCTTTAGGGGGAGCGTGCGTGTGAGGGCGCGGGTTAGTGTTAGCGTACGGGTTAGGATTAGGGGACGGGTGAGGGTCAGGCTTCGGGGAAGGGTTAGGGTTAGGGTTCGGGCTAGGGTTAGGGTTAGGGGACGGGGACGGTTTAGGGTCCAGGTGAGGGTACGGCAACGCTTTAGGGGGAGCGTGCGTGTGAGGGTGCGGGTTAGTGTTAGCGTACGTGTTAGGATTAGGGGACGGGTGACGGTCAGGCTTCGGGGAAGGGTTAGGCTTAGGGTTCGGGCTAGGGTTAGGGTTAGGGGACGGGGACGGTTTAGGGTCCAAGTGAGGGTACGGCAACGCTTTAGGGGGAGCGTGCGTGTGAGGGCGCGGGTTAGTGTTAGCGTACGGGTTAGGATTAGGGGACGGGTGAGGGTCAGGCTTTGGGGAAGGGTTAGGGTTAGGGTTCGGGCTAGGGTTAGGGTTAGGGGACGGGCACGGTTTAGGGTCCAGGTGAGGGTACGGCAACGCTTTAGGGGGAACGTGCGTGTGAGGGCGCGGGTTAGTGTTAGCGTACGGGTTAGGATTAGGGGACGGGTGAGGGTCAGGCTTCGGGGAAGGGTTAGGGTTAGGGTTCCGGCTAGGGTTAGGGTTAGGGGACGGGGACGGTTTAGGGTCCAGGTGAGGGTACGGCAACGCTTTAGGGGGAGCGTGCGTGTGAGGGCGCGGGTTAGTGTTAGCGTACGGGTTAGGATTAGGGGACGGGTGAGGGTCAGGCATTGGGGAAGGGTTAGGGTTAAGGTTCGGGCTAGGGTTAGGGTTAGGGGACGGGGACGGTTTAGGGTCCAGGTGAGGGTACAGCAACGCTTTAGGGGGAGCGTGCATGTGAGGGCGCGGGTTAGTGTTAGCGTACGGGTTAGGATTAGGGGACGGGTGAGGGTCAGGCTTCGGGGAAGGGTTAGGGTTAGGGTTCGGGCTAGGGTTAGGGTTAGGGGATGGGGACGGTTTAGGGTCCAGGTGAGGGTACGGCAACGCTTTAGGGGGAGCGTGCGTGTGAGGGCGCGGGTTAGTGTTAGCGTACGGGTTAGGATTAGGGGACGGGTGAGGGTCAGGCTTCGGGGAAGGGTTAGGGTTAGGGTTCGGGCTAGGGTTAGGGTTAGGGGACTGGGACGGTTTAGGGTCCAGGTGAGGGTACGGCAACGCTTTAGGGGGAGCGTGCGTGTGAGGGCGCGCGTTAGTGTTAGCGTACGGCTTAGGATTAGGGGACGGGTGAGGGTCAGGCTTCGGGGAAGGGTTATGGTTAGGGTTCGGGCTAGGGTTAGGGTTAGGGGACGGGGACGGTTTAGGGTCCAGGTGAGGGTACGGCAACGCTTTAGGGGGAGCGTGCGTGTGAGGGCGCGGGTTAGTGTTAGCGTACGGCTTAGGATTAGGGGACGGGTGAGGGTCAGGCTTCGGGGAAGGGTTAGGGTTAGGGTTTGGTCTAGGGTTAGGGTTAGGGGACGGGGACGGTTTAGGGTCCAGGTGAGGGTACGGCAACGCTTTAGGGGGAGCGTGCGTGTGAGGGCGCGGGTTAGTGTTAGCGTACGGGTTAGGATTAGGGGACGGCTGAGGGTCAGGCTTCGGGGAAGGGTTAGGGTTAGGGTTCGGGCTAGGGTTAGGGTTAGGGGACGGGGACGGTTTAGGGTCCAGGTGAGGGTACGGCAACGCTTTAGGGGGAGCGTGCGTGTGAGGGCGCGGGTTAGTGTTAGCGTACTGTTAGGATTAGGGGACGGGTGAGGGTCAGGCTTCGGGGACGGGTTAGGGTTAGGGTTCGGGCTAGGGTTAGGGTTAGGGGACGGGGACGGTTTAGGGTCCAGGTGAGGGTACGGCAACGCTTTAGGGGGAGCGTGCGTGTGAGGGCGCGTGTTAGTGTTAGCGTACGGGTTAGGATTAGGGGACGGGTGAGGGTCAGGCTTCGGGGAAGGGTTAGGGTTAGGGTTCGGGCTAGGGTTAGGGTTAGGGGACGGGGACGGTTTAGGGTCCAGGTGAGGGTACGGCAACACTTTAGGGGGAGCGTGCGTGTTAGGGCGCGGGTTAGTGTTAGCGTACGGGTTAGGATTAGGGGACGGGTGAGGGTCAGGCTTCGGGTAAGCGTTAGGGTAAGGGTTCGGGCTAGGGTTAGGGTTAGGGGATGGGGAAGGTTTAGGGTCCAGGTGAGGGTACGGCAACGCTTTAGGGGGAGCGTGCGTGTGAGGGCGCGGGTTAGTGTTAGCGTACGGGTTAGGATTAGGGGACGGGTGAGGGTCAAGCTTCGGGGAAGGGTTAGGGTTAGGGTTCGTGCTAGGGTAAGGGTTAAGGGACGGGGACGGTTTCGGGTACAGGTGAGGGTACGGCAACGCTTTAGGGGCAGCATGCGTGTGAGGACGCGGGTTAGTGTTAGCGTACTGGTTAGGATTAGGGGACGGGTGAGGGTCAGGCTTCGGGGAAGGGTTAGGGTTAGGGTTCGGGCTAGGGTTAGGGTTAGGGGACGGGGACGGTTTAGGGTCCAGGTGATGATACGGCAACGCTTTAGGGGGAGCGTACGTGTGAGGGCGCGGGTTAGTGTTAGCGTATGGGTTAGGATTAGGGGACGGGTGAGGGTCAGGCTTCGGGGAAGGGTTAGGGTTAGGGTTCGGGCTAGGGTTAGGGTTAGGGGACGGGGACGGTTCAGGGTCCAGGTGAGGGTACGGCAACGCTTTAGGGGGAGCGTGCGTGTGAGGGCGCGGGTTAGTGTTAGCGTACGGGTTAGGATTAGGGGACGGGTGAGGGTCAGGCTTCGGGGAAGGGTTAGGGTTAAGGTTCGGGCTAGGGTTAGGGTTAGGGGACGGGGACGGTTTAGGGTCCAGGTGAGGGTACGACAACGCTTTAGGGGGAGCGTGCGTGTGAGGGCGCGGGTTAGTGTTAGCGTACGGGTTAGGATTAGGGGATGGGTGAGGGTCAGGCTTCGGGGAAGGGTTAGGGTTAGGGTTCGGTCTAGGGTTAGGGTTAGGGGACGGGGACGGTTTAGGGTCCAGGTGAGGGTACGGCAACGCTTTAGGAGGAGCGTGCGTGTGAGGGCGCGGGTTAGTGTTAGCGTACGGGTTAGGAATAGGGGACGGGTGAGGGTCAGGCTTCGTGGAAGGGTTAGGGTTAGGGTTCGGGCTAGGGTTAGGGTTAGGGGACGGGGACGGTTTAGGGTCCAGGTGAGGGTACGGCAACGCTTTAGGGGGAGCGTGCGTGTGAGGGCGCGGGTTAGTGTTAGCGTACGGGTTAGGATTAGGGGACGGGTGAGCGTCAGGCTTCGGGGAAGGGTTAGGGTTAGGGTTCGGGCTAGGGTTAGGGTTAGGGGACGGGGACGGTTTAGGGTCCAGGTGAGGGTACGGCAACGCTTTAGGGGGAACGTGCGTGTGAGGGCGCGGGTTAGTGTTAGCGTACGGGTTAGGATTAGGGGACGGGTGAGGGTCAGGCTTCGGGGAAGGGTTAGGGTTAGGGTTCGGGCTAGGGTAAGGGTTAAGGGACGGGGACGGTTTCGGGTCCAGGTGAGGGTACGGCAACGTTTTAGGGGGAGCATGCGTGTGAGGGCGCGGGTTAGTGTTAGCGTACGGGTTAGGATTAGGGGACGGGTGAGGATCAGGCTTTGGGGAAGGTTTAGGGTTAGGGTTCGGGCTAGGGTTAGGGTTAGGGGACGGGGACGGTTCAGGGTCCAGGTGAGGGTACGGCAACGCTTTAGGGGGAGCGTGCGTGTGAGGGCGCGGGTTAGTGTTAGCGTACGGGTTAGGATTAGGGGACGGGTGAGGGTCAGGCTTCGGGGAAGGGTTAGGGTTAGGGTTCGGGCTAGGGTTAGGGTTAGGGGACGGGGACGGTTTCGGGTCCAGGTGAGGGTACGGCAACGCTTTAGGGGGAGCGTGCGTGTGAAGGCGCGGGTTAGTGTTAGCGTACGGGTTAGGATTAGGGGACGGGTGAGGGTCAGGCTTCGGGGAAGGGTTAGGGTTAGGGTTCGGGCTAGGGTTAGGGTTAGGGGACGGGGACGGTTTAGGGTCCAGGTGAGGGTACGGCAACGGTTTAGGGGGAGCGTGCGTGTGAGGGCGCGGGTTAGTGTTAGCGTACGGGTTAGGATTAGGGGACGGGTGAGGGTCAGGCTTCGGGGAAGGGTTAGGGTTAGGGTTCGGGCTAGGGTTAGGGTTAGGGGACGGGGACGGTTTAGGGTCCAGTTGAGGGTACGGCAACGCTTTAGGGGGAGCGTGCGTGTGAGGGCGCGCGTTAGTGTTAGCGTACGGGTTAGGATTAGGGGACGGGTGAGGGTCAGGCTTCGGGGAAGTTTTAGGGTTAGGGTTCGGGCTAGGGTTAGGGTTAGGGGACGGGGATGGTTTAGGGTCCAGGTGAGGGTACGGCAATGCTTTAGGGGGAGTGTGCGTGTGAGGGCGCGCGTTAGTGTTAGCGTACGGCTTAGGATTAGGGGACGGGTGAGGGTCAGGCTTCGGGGAAGGGTTAGGGTTAGGGTTCGGGCTAGGGTTAGGGTTAGGGGACGGGGACGGTTTAGGGTCCAGGTGAGGGTACGGCAACGCTTTAGGGGGAGCGTGCGTGTGAGGGCGCGGGTTAGTGTTAGCGTACGGCTTAGGATTAGGGGACGGGTGAGGGTCAGGTTTCGGGGAAGGGTTAGGGTTAGGGTTCGGGCTAGGGTTAGGGTTAGGGGACGGGGACGGTTTAGGGTCCAGGTGAGGGTACGGCAACGCTTTAGGGGGAGCGTGCGTGTGAGGGCGCGGGTTAGTGTTAGCGTACGGGTTAGGATTAGGGGACGGGTGAGGGTCAGGCTTCGGGGAAGGGTTAGGTTTAGGGTTCGGGCTAGGGTTAGGGTTAGGGGACGGGGACGGTTTAGGGTCCAGGTGAGGGTACGGCAACGCTTTAGGGGGAGCGTGCGTGTGAGGGCGCGGGTTAGTGTTAGCGTACGGGTTAGGATTAGGGGACGGGTGAGGGTCAGGCTTCGGGGAAGGGTTAGGGTTAGGGTTCGGGCTAGGGTTAGGGTTAGGGGACGGGGACGGTTTAGGGTCCAGGTGAGGGTACGGCAACACTTTAGGGGGAGCGTGCGTGTTAGGGCGCGGGTTAGTGTTAGCGTACGGGTTAGGATTAGGGGACGGGTGAGGGTCAGGCTTCGGGTAAGCGTTAGGGTAAGGGTTCGGGCTAGGGTTAGGGTTAGGGGATGGGGAAGGTTTAGGGTCCAGGTGAGGGTACGGCAACGCTTTAGGGGGAGCGTGCGTGTGAGGGCGCGGGTTAGTGTTAGCGTACGGGTTAGGATTAGGGGACGGGTGAGGGTCAAGCTTCGGGGAAGGGTTAGGGTTAGGGTTCGTGCTAGGGTAAGGGTTAAGGGACGGGGACGGTTTCGGGTACAGGTGAGGGTACGGCAACGCTTTAGGGGCAGCATGCGTGTGAGGACGCGGGTTAGTGTTAGCGTACTGGTTAGGATTAGGGGACGGGTGAGGGTCAGGCTTCGGGGAAGGGTTAGGGTTAGGGTTCGGGCTAGGGTTAGGGTTAGGGGACGGGGACGGTTTAGGGTCCAGGTGATGATACGGCAACGCTTTAGGGGGAGCGTACGTGTGAGGGCGCGGGTTAGTGTTAGCGTATGGGTTAGGATTAGGGGACGGGTGAGGGTCAGGCTTCGGGGAAGGGTTAGGGTTAGGGTTCGGGCTAGGGTTAGGGTTAGGGGACGGGGACGGTTCAGGGTCCAGGTGAGGGTACGGCAACGCTTTAGGGGGAGCGTGCGTGTAAGGGCGCGGGTTAGTGTTAGCGTACGGGTTAGGATTAGGGGACGGGTGAGGGTCAGGCTTCGGGGAAGGGTTAGGGATAAGGTTCGGGCTAGGGTTAGGGTTAGGGGACGGGGACGGTTTAGGGTCCAGGTGAGGGTACGACAACGCTTTAGGGGGAGCGTGCGTGTGAGGGCGCGGGTTAGTGTTAGCGTACGGGTTAGGATTAGGGGATGGGTGAGGGTCAGGCTTCGGGGAAGGGTTAGGGTTAGGGTTCGGTCTAGGGTTAGGGTTAGGGGACGGGGACGGTTTAGGGTCCAGGTGAGGGTACGGCAACGCTTTAGGGGGAGCGTGCGTGTGAGGGCGCGGGTTAGTGTTAGCGTACGGGTTAGGAATAGGGGACGGGTGAGGGTCAGGCTTCGTGGAAGGGTTAGGGTTAGGGTTCGGGCTAGGGTTAGGGTTAGGGGACGGGGACGGTTTAGGGTCCAGGTGAGGGTACGGCAACGCTTTAGGGGGAGCGTGCGTGTGAGGGCGCGGGTTAGTGTTAGCGTACGGGTTAGGATTAGGGGACGGGTGAGCGTCAGGCTTCGGGGAAGGGTTAGGGTTAGGGTTCGGGCTAGGGTTAGGGTTAGGGGACGGGGACGGTTTAGGGTCCAGGTGAGGGTACGGCAACGCTTTAGGGGGAACGTGCGTGTGAGGGCGCGGGTTAGTGTTAGCGTACGGGTTAGGATTAGGGGACGGGTGAGGGTCAGGCTTCGGGGAAGGGTTAGGGTTAGGGTTCGGGCTAGGGTAAGGGTTAAGGGACGGGGACGGTTTCGGGTCCAGGTGAGGGTACGGCAACGTTTTAGGGGGAGCATGCGTGTGAGGGCGCGGGTTAGTGTTAGCGTACGGGTTAGGATTAGGGGACGGGTGAGGATCAGGCTTTGGGGAAGGTTTAGGGTTAGGGTTCGGGCTAGGGTTAGGGTTAGGGGACGGGGACGGTTCAGGGTCCAGGTGAGGGTACGGCAACGCTTTAGGGGGAGCGTGCGTGTGAGGGCGCGGGTTAGTGTTAGCGTACGGGTTAGGATTAGGGGACGGGTGAGGGTCAGGCTTCGGGGAAGGGTTAGGGTTAGGGTTCGGGCTAGGGTTAGGGTTAGGGGACGGGGACGGTTTCGGGTCCAGGTGAGGGTACGGCAACGCTTTAGGGGGAGCGTGCGTGTGAAGGCGCGGGTTAGTGTTAGCGTACGGGTTAGGATTAGGGGACGGGTGAGGGTCAGGCTTCGGGGAAGGGTTAGGGTTAGGGTTCGGGCTAGGGTTAGGGTTAGGGGACGGGGACGGTTTAGGGTCCAGGTGAGGGTACGGCAACGGTTTAGGGGGAGCGTGCGTGTGAGGGCGCGGGTTAGTGTTAGCGTACGGGTTAGGATTAGGGGACGGGTGAGGGTCAGGCTTCGGGGAAGGGTTAGGGTTAGGGTTCGGGCTAGGGTTAGGGTTAGGGGACGGGGACGGTTTAGGGTCCAGTTGAGGGTACGGCAACGCTTTAGGTGGAGCGTGCGTGTGAGGGCGCGCGTTAGTGTTAGCGTACGGGTTAGGATTAGGGGACGGGTGAGGGTCAGGCTTCGGGGAAGTTTTAGGGTTAGGGTTCGGGCTAGGGTTAGGGTTAGGGGACGGGGATGGTTTAGGGTCCAGGTGAGGGTACGGCAATGCTTTAGGGGGAGTGTGCGTGTGAGGGGACGCGTTAGTGTTAGCGTACGGCTTAGGATTAGGGGACGGGTGAGGGTCAGGCTTCGGGGAAGGGTTAGGGTTAGGGTTCGGGCTAGGGTTAGGGTTAGGGGACGGGGACGGTTTAGGGTCCAGGTGAGGGTACGGCAACGCTTTAGGGGGAGCGTGCGTGTGAGGGCGCGGGTTAGTGTTAGCGTACGGCTTAGGATTAGGGGACGGGTGAGGGTCAGGTTTCGGGGAAGGGTTAGGGTTAGGGTTCGGGCTAGGGTTAGGGTTAGGGGACGGGGACGGTTTAGGGTCCAGGTGAGGGTACGGCAACGCTTTAGGGGGAGCGTGCGTGTGAGGGCGCGGGTTAGTGTTAGCGTACGGGTTAGGATTAGGGGACGGGTGAGGGTCAGGCTTCGGGGAAGGGTTAGGTTTAGGGTTCGGGCTAGGGTTAGGGTTAGGGGACGGGGACGGTTTAGGGTCCAGGTGAGGGTACGGCAACGCTTTAGGGGGAGCGTGCGTGTGAGGGCGCGGGTTAGTGTTAGCGTACGGGTTAGGATTAGGGGACGGGTGAGGGTCAGGCTTCGGGGAAGGGTTAGGGTTAGGGTTCGGGCTAGGGTTAGGCTTAGGGGACGGGGACGGTTTAGGGTCCAGGTGAGGGTACGGCAACGCTTTAGGGGGAGCGTGCGTGTGAGGGCGCGGGTTAGTGTTAGCGTATGGGTTAGGATTAGGGGACGGGTGAGGGTCAGGATTCGGGGAAGGGTTAGCGTTAGGGTTCGGGCTAGGGTTAGGGTTAGGGGACGGGGACGATTTATGGTCCAGGTGAGGGTACGGCAACACTTTAGGGGGAGCGTGCGTGTGAGGGCGCGGGTTAGTGTTAGCATACGGGTTAGGATTAGGGGACGGGTGAGGGTCAGGCTTCGGGGAAGAGTTAGGGTTAGGGTTCGGGCTAGGGTTAGGGTTAGGGGACGGGGACGGTTTAGGGTCCAGGTGAGGGTACGGCAACGCTTTAGGGGGAGCGTGCGTGTGAGAGCGCGGGTTAGTGTTAGCGTACGGGTTAGGATTAAGGGATGGGTGAGGGTCAGGCTTCGGGGAAGAGTTAGGGTTAGGGTTCGGGCTAGGGTTAGGGTTAGGGGACGGGGACGGTTTAGGGTCCAGGTGAGGGTACGGCAACGCTTTAGGGGGTGCGTGCGTGTGAGGGCGCGGGTTAGTGTTAGCGTAGGGGTTAGGAGTAGGTGACGGGTGAGGGTCAGGCTTCGGGGAAGGGTTAGAGTTAGGGTTCGGGCTAGGGTTAGGGTTAGGGGACGGGGACGGTTTAGGGTCCAGGTGAGGGTACGGCAACGCTTTAGGGGGAGCGTGCGTGTGAGGGCGTGGGTTAGTGTTAGCGTACGGGTTAGGATTAAGTGACGGGTGAGGGTCAGGCTTCGGGGAAGGGTTAGGGTTAGGGTTCGGGCTAGGGTTAGGGTTAGGGGACGGGGACGGTTTAGGGTCCAGGTGAGGGTACGGCAACGCTTTAGGGGGAGCGTGCGTGTGAGGGCGCGGGTTAGTATTAACGTACGGGTTAGGATTAGGGGACGGTTGAGGGTCAGGCTTCGGGGAAGGGTTAGGTTTAGGGTTCGGGCTAGGGTTAGGGTTAGGGGACGGGGAAGGTTTAGGGTCCAGGTGAGGGTACGGCAACGCTTTAGGGGGAGCGTGCGTGTGAGGGCGTGGGTTAGTGTTAGCGTACGGGTTAGGACTAGGGGACGGTTGAGGGTCAGGCTTCGGGGAAGGGTTAGGGTTAGGGTTCGGGCTAGGGTTAGGGTTAGGTGACGGGGACGGTTTAGGGTCCAGGTGAGGGTACGGCAACGCTTTAGGGGGAGCGTGCATGTGAGGGCGCGGGGTAGTGTTAGCGTACTGGTTAGGATTAGGGGACGGGTGAGGGTCAGGCTTCGGGGAAGGGTTAGGGTTAGGGTTCGGGCTAGGGTTAGGGTTAGGGGACGGGGACGGTTTAGGGTCCAGGTGAGGGTACGGCAACGCTTTAGGGGGAGCGTGTGTGTGAGGGCGCGGGTTAGTGTTAGCGTATGGCTTAGGATTAGGGGATGGTTGAGGGTCATGCTTCGGGGAAGGATTAGGGTTAGGGTTCGGGCTAGGGTTAGGGTTAGGTGACGGGGACGGTTTAGGGTCCAGGTGAGGGTACGGCAACGCTTTAGGGGGAGCGAGCATGTGAGGGCGCGGGGTAGTGTTAGCGTACTTGTTAGGATTAGGGGACGGTTGAGGGTCAGGCTTCGGGGAAGGGTTAGGGTTAGGGTTCGGGCTAGGGTTAGGGTTAGGGGATGGGGACGGTTTAGGGTGCAGGTAAGAGTACAGCAACGCTTTAGGGGGAGCGTGCATGTGAGGGCGAGGGTTAGTGTTAGCGTACGTGTTAGGATTAGAAAACGGGTGAGGGTCAGGCTTCGGGGAAGGGTTAGGGTTAGGGTTCTGGCTAGGGTTAGGGTTAAGGGACGGGGACGGTTTAGGGTCCAGGTGAGAGTACGGCAACGCTTTAGGGGGAGCGTGCGTGTGAGGGCGCGGGTTAGTGTTAGCGTACGGGTTAGGATTAGGGGACGGGTGAGGGTCAGGCTTCGGGGAAGGGTTAGGGTTAGGGTTCGGGCTAGGGTTAGGGTTAGGGGACGGGGATGGTTTAGGGTCCAGGTGAGGGTACGGCAACGCTTTAGGGGGAGCGTGCGTGTGAGGGCGCGGGTTAGTGTTAGCGTACGTGTTAGGATTGGGGACGGGTGAGGGTCAGGCTTCGGGGAAGGGTTAGGGTTAGGGTTCGGGCTAGGGTTAGGGTTAGGGGACGGGGACGGTTTAGGGTCCAGGTGAGGGTACGGCAAAGCTTTAGAGGGAGCGTGCGTGTGAGGGCGCGGGTTAGTGTTAGCGTACGGGTTAGGATTAGGGGACGGGTGAGGGTCAGGCTTCGGGGAAGGGTTAGGGTTAGGGTTCGGGCTAGGGTTAGGGTTAGGGGACGGGGACGGTTCAGGGTCCAGGTGAGGGTACGGCAACGCTTTAGGGGGAGCGTGCGTGTAAGGGCGCGGGTTAGTGTTAGCGTACGGGTTAGGATTAGGGGACGGGTGAGGGTCAGGCTTCGGGGAAGGGTTAGGGTTAAGGTTCGGGCTAGGGTTAGGGTTAGGGGACGGGGACGGTTTAGGGTCCAGGTGAGGGTACGACAACGCTTTAGGGGGAGCGTGCGTGTGAGGGCGCGGGTTAGTGTTAGCGTACGGGTTAGGATTAGGGGATGGGTGAGGGTCAGGCTTCGGGGAAGGGTTAGGGTTAGGGTTCGGTCTAGGGTTAGGGTTAGGGGACGGGGACGGTTTAGGGTCCAGGTGAGGGTACGGCAACGCTTTAGGGGGAGCGTGCGTGTGAGGGCGCGGGTTAGTGTTAGCGTACGGGTTAGGAATAGGGGACGGGTGAGGGTCAGGCTTCGTGGAAGGGTTAGGGTTAGGGTTCGGGCTAGGGTTAGGGTTAGGGGACGGGGACGGTTTCGGGTCCAGGTGAGGGTACGGCAACGCTTTAGGGGGAGCGTGCGTGTGAGGGCGCGGGTTAGTGTTAGCGTACGGGTTAGGATTAGGGGACGGGTGAGCGTCAGTCTTCGGGGAAGGGTTAGGGTTAGGGTTCGGGCTAGGGTTAGGGTTAGGGGACGGGGACGGTTTAGGGTCCAGGTGAGGGTACGGCAACGCTTTAGGGGGAACGTGCGTGTGAGGGCGCGGGTTAGTGTTAGCGTACGGGTTAGGATTAGGGGACGGGTGAGGGTCAGGCTTCGGGGAAGGGTTAGGGTTAGGGTTCGGGCTAGGGTAAGGGTTAAGGGACGGGGACGGTTTCGGGTCCAGGTGAGGGTACGGCAACGTTTTACGGGGAGCATGCGTGTGAGGGCGCGGGTTAGTGTTAGCGTACGGGTTAGGATTAGGGGACGGGTGAGGGTCAGGCTTCGGGGAAGTTTTAGGGTTAGGGTTCGGGCTAGGGTTAGGGTTAGGGGACGGGGATGGTTTAGGGTCCAGGTGAGGGTACGGCAATGCTTTAGGGGGAGTGTGCGTGTGAGGGCGCGCGTTAGTGTTAGCGTACGGCTTAGGATTAGGGGACGGGTGAGGGTCAGGCTTCGGGGAAGGGTTAGGGTTAGGGTTCGGGCTAGGGTTAGGGTTAGGGGACGGGGACGGTTTAGGGTCCAGGTGAGGGTACGGCAACGCTTTAGGGGGAGCGTGCGTGTGAGGGCGCGGGTTAGTGTTAGCGTACGGCTTAGGATTAGGGGACGGGTGAGGGTCAGGTTTCGGGGAAGGGTTAGGGTTAGGGTTCGGGCTAGGGTTAGGGTTAGGGGACGGGGACGGTTTAGGGTCCAGGTGAGGGTACGGCAACGCTTTAGGGGGAGCGTGCGTGTGAGGGCGCGGGTTAGTGTTAGCGTACGGGTTAGGATTAGGGGACGGGTGAGGGTCAGGCTTCGGGGAAGGGTTAGGTTTAGGGTTCGGGCTAGGGTTAGGGTTAGGGGACGGGGACGGTTTAGGGTCCAGGTGAGGGTACGGCAACGCTTTAGGGGGAGCGTGCGTGTGAGGGCGCGGGTTAGTGTTAGCGTACGGGTTAGGATTAGGGGACGGGTGAGGGTCAGGCTTCGGGGAAGGGTTAGGGTTAGGGTTCGGGCTAGGGTTAGGCTTAGGGGACGGGGACGGTTTAGGGTCCAGGTGAGGGTACGGCAACGCTTTAGGGGGAGCGTGCGTGTGAGGGCGCGGGTTAGTGTTAGCGTATGGGTTAGGATTAGGGGACGGGTGAGGGTCAGGATTCGGGGAAGGGTTAGCGTTAGGGTTCGGGCTAGGGTTAGGGTTAGGGGACGGGGACGATTTATGGTCCAGGTGAGGGTACGGCAACACTTTAGGGGGAGCGTGCGTGTGAGGGCGCGGGTTAGTGTTAGCATACGGGTTAGGATTAGGGGACGGGTGAGGGTCAGGCTTCGGGGAAGAGTTAGGGTTAGGGTTCGGGCTAGGGTTAGGGTTAGGGGACGGGGACGGTTTAGGGTCCAGGTGAGGGTACGGCAACGCTTTAGGGGGAGCGTGCGTGTGAGAGCGCGGGTTAGTGTTAGCGTACGGGTTAGGATTAAGGGATGGGTGAGGGTCAGGCTTCGGGGAAGAGTTAGGGTTAGGGTTCGGGCTAGGGTTAGGGTTAGGGGACGGGGACGGTTTAGGGTCCAGGTGAGGGTACGGCAACGCTTTAGGGGGTGCGTGCGTGTGAGGGCGCGGGTTAGTGTTAGCGTAGGGGTTAGGAGTAGGTGACGGGTGAGGGTCAGGCTTCGGGGAAGGGTTAGAGTTAGGGTTCGGGCTAGGGTTAGGGTTAGGGGACGGGGACGGTTTAGGGTCCAGGTGAGGGTACGGCAACGCTTTAGGGGGAGCGTGCGTGTGAGGGCGTGGGTTAGTGTTAGCGTACGGGTTAGGATTAAGTGACGGGTGAGGGTCAGGCTTCGGGGAAGGGTTAGGGTTAGGGTTCGGGCTAGGGTTAGGGTTAGGGGACGGGGACGGTTTAGGGTCCAGGAGAGGGTACGGCAACGCTTTAGGGGGAGCGTGCGTGTGAGGGCGCGGGTTAGTATTAACGTACGGGTTAGGATTAGGGGACGGTTGAGGGTCAGGCTTCGGGGAAGTGTTAGGTTTAGGGTTCGGGCTAGGGTTAGGGTTAGGGGACGGGGAAGGTTTAGGGTCCAGGTGAGGGTACGGCAACGCTTTAGGGGGAGCGTGCGTGTGAGGGCGTGGGTTAGTGTTAGCGTACGGGTTAGGACTAGGGGACGGTTGAGGGTCAGGCTTCGGGGAAGGGTTAGGGTTAGGGTTCGGGCTAGGGTTAGGGTTAGGTGACGGGGACGGTTTAGGGTCCAGGTGAGGGTACGGCAACGCTTTAGGGGGAGCGTGCATGTGAGGGCGCGGGGTAGTGTTAGCGTACTGGTTAGGATTAGGGGACGGGTGAGGGTCAGGCTTCGGGGAAGGGTTAGGGTTAGGGTTCGGGCTAGGGTTAGGGTTAGGGGACGGGGACGGTTTAGGGTCCAGGTGAGGGTACGGCAACGCTTTAGGGGGAGCGTGTGTGTGAGGGCGCGGGTTAGTGTTAGCGTATGGCTTAGGATTAGGGGATGGGTGAGGGTCATGCTTCGGGGAAGGATTAGGGTTAGGGTTCGGGCTAGGGTTAGGGTTAGGTGATGGGGACGGTTTAGGGTCCAGGTGAGGGTACGGCAACGCTTTAGGGGGAGCGAGCATGTGAGGGCGCGGGGTAGTGTTAGCGTACTTGTTAGGATTAGGGGACGGTTGAGGGTCAGGCTTCGGGGAAGGGTTAGGGTTAGGGTTCGGGCTAGGGTTAGGGTTAGGGGATGGGGACGGTTTAGGGTGCAGGTAAGAGTACAGCAACGCTTTAGGGGGAGCGTGCATGTGAGGGCGAGGGTTAGTGTTAGCGTACGTGTTAGGATTAGAAAACGGGTGAGGGTCAGGCTTCGGGCAAGGGTTAGGGTTAGGGTTCTGGCTAGGGTTAGGGTTAAGGGACGGGGACGGTTTAGGGTCCAGGTGAGAGTACGGCAACGCTTTAGGGGGAGCGTGCGTGTGAGGGCGCGGGTTAGTGTTAGCGTACGGGTTAGGATTAGGGGACGGGTGAGGGTCAGGCTTCGGGGAAGGGTTAGGGTTAGGGTTCGGGCTAGGGTTAGGGTTAGGGGACGGGGATGGTTTAGGGTCCAGGTGAGGGTACGGCAACGCTTTAGGGGGAGCGTGCGTGTGAGGGCGCGGGTTAGTGTTAGCGTACGTGTTAGGATTGGGGACGGGTGAGGGTCAGGCTTCGGGGAAGGGTTAGGGTTAGGGTTCGGGCTAGGGTTAGGGTTAGGGGACGGGGACGGTTTAGGGTCCAGGTGAGGGTACGGCAAAGCTTTAGAGGGAGCGTGCGTGTGAGGGCGCGGGTTAGTGTTAGCGTACGGCTTAGGATTAGGGGACGGGTGAGGGTCAGGCTTCGGGGAAGGGTTAGGGTTAGGGTTCGGGCTAGGGTTAGGGTTAGGGGACGGGGACGGTTTAGGGTCCAGGTGAGGGTACGGCAACACTTTAGGGGGAGAATGCGTGTTAGGGCGTGGGTTAGTGTTAGCGTACGGGTTAGGATTAGGGGACGGGTGAGGGTCAGGCTTCGGGGAAGGGTTAGGGTTAGGGTTCGGGCTAGGGATAGGGTTACGGGACAGGGACGGTTTAGGGTCCAGGTGAGGATACGGCAACGCTTTAGGGGGAGCGTGCATGTGAGGGCGCGGGTTAGTGTTAGCGTACAGGTTAGGATTAGGGGACGGGTGAGGGTCAGGCTTCGGGGAAGGGTTAGGGTTAGGGTTCGGGGTAGGGTTAGGGTTAGGGGACGGGGACGGTTTAGGGTCCAGGTGAGGGTACGGCAACGCTTTAGGGGGAGCGTGCGTGTGAGGGAGCGGGTTAGTGTTAGCGTACGGGATAGGATTAGGGGACGGGTGAGGGTCAGGCTTCGGGGAAGGGTTAGGCTTAGGGTTCGGGCTAGGGTTAGGGTTAGGGGACGGGGACGATTTAGGGTCCAGGTGAGGGTACGGCAACGCTTTAGGGGGAGCGTGCGTGTGAGGGCGCGGGTTAGTGTTAGCGTACGGGTTAGGATTAGGGGACGGGTGAGGGTCAGGCTTTGGGGAAGAGTTAGGGTTAGGGTTCGGGCTAGGGTTAGGGTTAGGGGACGGGGACGGTTTAGGGTCCAGGTGAGGGTACGGCAACGCTTTAAGGGGAGCGTGCGTGTGAGGGCGCTGGTTAGTGTTAGCGTACGGGTTAGGATTAGGGGACGGGTGAGGGTCAGGCTTCGGGGAAGGATTAGGGTTAGGGTTCGGGCTAGGGTTAGGGTTAGGGGACGGGGACGGTTTAGGGTCCAGGTGAGGGTACGGCAACGCTTTAGGGGGAGCGTGCGTGTGAGGGCGCGGGTTAGTGTTAGCGTACGGGTTAGGATTAAGGGACGGGTGAGGGTCAGGCTTCGGGGAAGGGTTAGGGTTAGGGTTCGGGCTAGGGTTAGGGTTAGGGGACGGGGACGGTTTAGGGTCCAGGTGAGGGTACGGCAACGCTTTAGGGGGAGCGTGCGTGTGAGGGCGCGGGTTAGTGTTAGCGTACGGGTTAGGATTAGGGGACGGGTGAGGGTCAGGCTTCGGGGAAGTGTTAGGGTTAGTGTTCGGGCTAGGGTTAGGGTTAGGGGACGGGGACGGTTTAGGGTCCAGGTGAGGGTACGGCAACGCTTTAGGGGGAGCGTGCGTGTGAGGGCGCGGGTTAGTATTAACGTACGGGTTAGGATTAGGGGACGGTTGAGGGTCAGGCTTCGGGGAAGGGTTAGGTTTAGGGTTCGGGCTAGGGTTAGGGTTAGGGGACGGGGACGGTTTAGGGTCCAGGTGAGGGTACGGCAACGCTTTAGGGGGAGCGTGCGTGTGAGGGCGTGCATTAGTGTTAGCGTACGGGTTAGGATTAGGGGACGGGTGAGGGTCAGGCTTCGGGGAAGGGTTAGGGTTAGGGTTCGGGCTAGGGTTAGGGTTAGGGGACATGGGATGGTTTAGGGTCCAGGTGAGGGTACGGCAACGCTTTAGGGGGAGCGTGTGTGTGAGGGCGCGGGTTAGTGTTAGCGTACGTGTTAGGATTGGGGACGGGTGAGGGTCAGGCTTCGGGGAAGGGTTAGGGTTAGGGTTCGGGCTAGGGTTAGTGTTAGGGGACGGGGACGGTTTAGAGTCCAGGTGAGGGTACGGCAAAGCTTCAGGGGGAGCGTGCGTGTGAGGGCGCGGGTTAGTGTTAGCGTACGGCTTAGGATTAGGGGACGGGTGAGGGTCAGGCTTCGGGGAAGGGTTAGGGTTAGGGTTCGGGCTAGGGTTAGGGTTAGGGGACGGGGACGGTTTAGGGTCCAGGTGAGGGTACGGCAACGCTTTAGGGGGAGCGTGCGTGTGAGGGCGCGGGTTAGTTTTAGCGTACGGGTTAGGATTAGGGGACGGTTGAGGGTCAGGCTTTGGGAAAGGGTTAGGGTTAGGGTTCGGGCTAGGGTTAGGGTTAGGGGACGGGGACGGTTTAGGGTCCAGGTGAGGGTACGGCAACGCTTTAGGGGGAGCGTGCGTGTGAGGGCGCGGGTTAGTGTTCGCGTACGGGTTAGGATTAGGGGACGGGTGAGGGTCAGGCTTCGGGGAAGGGTTAGGGTTAGGGTTCGGGCTAGGGTTAGGGTTAGGGGACGGGGACGGTTTAGGGTCCAGGTGAGGGTACGGCAACGCTTTAGGGGGAGCGTGCGTGTGAGGGCGCGGGTTAGTGTTAGCGTACGGGTTAGGATTAGGGGACGGGTGAGGGTCAGGCTTCGGGGAAGGGTTAGGGTTAGGGTTCGGGCTAGGGTTAGGGTTAGGGGCCGGGGACGGTTTAGGGTCCAGGTGAGGGTACGGCAACGCTTTAGGGGGAGCGTGCGTGTGAGGGCGCGGGTTAGTGTTAGCGTACGGGTTAGGATTAGGGGACGGGTGAGGTTCAGGCTTCGGGGAAGGGTTAGGGTTAGGGTTCGGTCTAGGGTTAGGGTTAGGGGACGGGGACGGTTTAGGGTCCAGGTGAGGGTACGGCAACGCTTTAGGGGGAGCGTGCGTGTGAGGGCGCGGTTTAGTGTTAGCGTACGGCTTAGGATTAGGGGACGTGTGAGGGTCAGGCTTCGGGGAAGGGTTAGGGTTAGGGTTCGGGCTAGGGTTAGGGTTAGGGGACGGGGACGGTTTAGGGTCCAGGTGAGGGTACGGCAACGCTTTAGGGGGAGCGTGCGTGTGAGGGCGCTGGTTAGTGTTAGGGTACGGGTTAGGATTAGGGGACGGGTGAGGGTCAGGCTTCGGGGAAGGGTTAGGGTTAGGGTTCGGGCTAGGGTTAGGGTTAGGGGACGGGGACGGTTTCGGGTCCAGGTGAGGGTACGGCAACGCTTTAGGGGGAGCGTGCGTGTGAGGACGCGGGTTAGTGTTATCGTACGGGTTAGGATTAGGGGACGGGTGAGGGTCAGGCTTCGGGGAAGGGTTAGGGTTAGGGTTCGGGCTAGGGTTAGGGTTAGGGGACGGGGACGGTTTAGGGTCCAGGTGAGGGTACGGCAACGCTTTAGGGGGAGCGTGCGTGTGAGGGCGCGCGTTAGTGTTAGCGTACGGGTTAGGATTAGGGGACGGGTGAGGGTCAGGCTTCGGGGAAGTTTTAGGGTTAGGGTTCGGGCTAGGGTTAGGGTTAGGGGACGGGGATGGTTTAGGGTCCAGGTGAGGGTACGGCAATGCTTTAGGGGGAGTGTGCGTGTGAGGGCGCGCGTTAGTGTTAGCGTACGGCTTAGGATTAGGGGACGGGTGAGGGTCAGGCTTCGGGGAAGGGTTAGGGTTAGGGTTCGGGCTAGGGTTAGGGTTAGGGGACGGGGACGGTTTAGGGTCCAGGTGAGGGTACGGCAACGCTTTAGGGAGAGCGTGCGTGTGAGGGCGCGGGTTAGTGTTAGCGTACGGCTTAGGATTAGGGGACGGGTGAGGGTCAGGTTTCGGGGAAGGGTTAGGGTTAGGTTTCGGGCTAGGGTTAGGGTTAGGGGACGGGGACGGTTTAGGGTCCAGGTGAGGGTACGGCAACGCTTTAGGGGGAGCGTGCGTGTGAGGGCGCGGGTTAGTGTTAGCGTACGGGTTAGGATTAGGGGACGGGTGAGGGTCAGGCTTCGGGGAAGGGTTAGGTTTAGGGTTCGGGCTAGGGTTAGGGTTAGGGGACGGGGACGGTTTAGGGTCCAGGTGAGGGTACGGCAACGCTTTAGGGGGAGCGTGCGTGTGAGGGCGCGGGTTAGTGTTAGCGTACGGGTTAGGATTAGGGGACGGGTGAGGGTCAGGCTTCGGGGAAGGGTTAGGGTTAGGGTTCGGGCTAGGGTTAGGCTTAGGGGACGGGGACGGTTTAGGGTCCAGGTGAGGGTACGGCAACGCTTTAGGGGGAGCGTGCGTGTGAGGGCGCGGGTTAGTGTTAGCGTATGGGTTAGGATTAGGGGACGGGTGAGGGTCAGGATTCGGGGAAGGGTTAGGCTTAGGGTTCGGGCTAGGGTTAGTGTTAGGGGACGGGGACGATTTAGGGTCCAGGTGAGGGTACGGCAACACTTTAGGGGGAGCGTGCGTGTGAGGGCGCGGGTTAGTGTTAGCATACGGGTTAGGATTAGGGGACGGGTGAGGGTCAGGCTTCGGGGAAGAGTTAGGGTTAGGGTTCGGGCTAGGGTTAGGGTTAGGGGACGGGGACGGTTTAGGGTCCAGGTGAGGGTACGGCAACGCTTTAGGGGGAGCGTGCGTGTGAGAGCGCGGGTTAGTGTTAGCGTACGGGTTAGGATTAAGGGATGGGTGAGGGTCAGGCTTCGGGGAAGAGTTAGGGTTAGGGTTCGGGCTAGGGTTAGGGTTAGGGGACGGGGACGGTTTAGGGTCCAGGTGAGGGTACGGCAACGCTTTAGGGGGAGCGTGCGTGTGAGGGCGCGGGTTAGTGTTAGCGTAGGGGTTAGGAGTAGGTGACGGGTGAGGGTCAGGCTTCGGGGAAGGGTTAGGGTTAGGGTTCGGGCTAGGGTTAGGGTTAGGGGACGGGGACGGTTTAGGGTCCAGGTGAGGGTACGGCAACGCTTTAGGGGAAGCGTGCGTGTGAGGGCGCGGGTTAGAATTAACGTACGGGTTAGGATTAGGGGACGGTTGAGGGTCAGGCTTCGGGGAAGGGTTAGGTTTAGGGTTCGGGCTAGGGTTAGGGTTAGGGGACGGGGACGGTTTAGGGTCCAGGTGAGGGTACGGCAACGCTTTCGGGGGAGCTTGCGTGTGAGGGCGTGGGTTAGTGTTAGCGTACGGGTTAGGATTAGGGGACGGTTGAGGGTCAGGCTTCGGGGAAGAGTTAGGGTTAGGGTTCGGGCTAGGGTTAGGGTTAAGTGACGGGGACGGTTTAGGGTCCAGGTGAGGGTAGGGCAACGCTTTAGGGGGAGCGTGCATGTGAGGGCGCGGGGTAGTGTTAGCGTACTGGTTACGATTAGGGGACGGGTGAGGGTCAGGCTTCGGGGAAGGGTTAGGGTTAGGGTTCGGGCTAGGGTTAGGGTTAGGGGACGGGGACGATTTAGGGTCCAGGTGAGGGTACGGCAACGCTTTTGGGGGAGCGTGTGTGTGAGGGCGCGGGTTAGTGTTAGCGTATGGCTTAGGATTAGGGGATGGGTGAGGGTCATGCTTCGGGAAAGGGTTAGGGTTAGGGTTCGGGCTAGGGTTAGGGTTAGGTGACGGGGACGGTTTAGGGTCCAGGTGAGGGTACGGCAACGCTTTAGGGGGAGCGAGCATGTGAGGGCGCGGGGTAGTGTTAGCGTACTGGTTAGTATTAGGGGACGGTTGAGGGTCAGGCTTCGGGGAAGGGTTAGGGTTAGGGTTCGGGCTAGGGTTAGGGTTAGGGGATGGGGACGGTTTAGGGTGCAGGTAAGAGTACAGCAACGCTTTAGGGGGAGCGTGCGTGTGAGGGCGAGGGTTAGTGTTAGCGTACGTGTTAGGATTAGGGGACGGGTGAGGGTCAGGCTTCGGGGAAGGGTTAGGGTTAGGGTTCGGGCTAGGGTTAGGGTTAGGGGACGGGGACGGTTTAGGGTCCAGGTGAGGGTACGGCAACGCTTTAGGGGGAGCGTGCGTGTGAGGGCGTGGGTTATTGTTAGCGTACGGGTTAGGATTAGGGGACGGGTGAGGGTCAGGCTTCGGGGAAGGGTTAGGCTTAGGGTTCGGGCTAGGGTTAGGGTTAGGGGACGGGGACGATGTAGGGTCCAGGTGAGGGTACGGCAACGCTTTAGGGGGAGCGTGCGTGTGAGGGCACGGGTTAGTGTTAGCGTACGGGTTAGGATTAGGGGACGGGTAAGGGTCAGGCTTCGGGGAAGAGTTAGGGTTAGGGTTCGGGCTAGGGTTAGGGTTAGGGGACGGGGACGGTTTAGGGTCCAGGTGAGGGTACGGCAACGCTTTAGGGGGAGCGTGCGTGTGAGGGCGCTGGTTAGTGTTAGCGTACGGGTTAGGATTAGGGGACGGGTGAGGGTCAGGCTTCGGGGAAGGATTAGGGTTAGGGTTCGGGCTAGGGTTAGGGTTAGGGGACGGGGACGGTTTAGGGTCCAGGTGAGGGTACGGCAACGCTTTAGGGGGAGCGTGCGTGTTAGAGCGCGGGTTAGTGTTAGCGTACGGGTTAGGATTAAGGGACGGGTGAGGTTCAGGCTTCGGGGAAGGGTTAGGGTTAGGGTTCGGGCTAGGGTTAGGGTTAGGGGACGGGGACGGTTTAGGGTCCAGGTGAGGGTACGGCAACGCTTTAGGGGGAGCGTGCGTGTGAGGGCGTGGGTTAGTGTTAGCGTACGGGTTAGGATTAAGTGACGGGTGAGGGTCAGGCTTCGGGGAAGGTTTAGGGTTAGGGTTCGGGCTAGGGTTAGGGTTATGGGACGGGGACGGTTTAGGGTCCAGGTGAGGGTACGGCAACGCTTTAGGGGGAGCGTGCGTGTGAGGGCGCGGGTTAGTATTAACGTACGGGTTAGGATTAGGGGACGGTTGAGGGTCAGGCTTCGGGGAAGTGTTAGGTTTAGGGTTCAGGCTAGGGTTAGGGTTAGGGGACGGGGACGGTTTAGGGTCCAGGTGAGGGTACGGCAACGCTTTAGGGGGAGCGTGCGTGTGAGGGCGTGCGTTAGTGTTAGCGTACGGGTTAGGATTAGGGGACGGTTGAGGGTCAGGCTTCGGGGAAGGGTTAGGGTTAGGGTTCGGGCTAGGGTTAGGGTTAGGTGACGGGGACGGTTTAGGGTCCAGGTGAGGGTACGGCAACGCTTTAGGGGGAGCGTGCATGTGAGGGCGCGGGGTAGTGTTAGCGTACTGGTTAGGATTAGGGGACGGGTGAGGGTCAGGCTTCGGGGAAGTGTTAGGGTTAGGGTTCGGGCTAGGGTTAGGGTTAGGGGACGGGGACGGTTTAGGGTCCAGGTGAGGGTACGGCAACGCTTTAGGGGGAGCGTGTGTGTGAGGGCGCGGGTTAGTGTTAGCGTATGGCTTAGGATTAGGGGATGGGTGAGGGTCATGCTTCGGGGAAGGGTTAGGGTTAGGGTTCGGGCTAGGGTTAGGGTTAGGTGACGGGGACGGTTTAGGGTCCAGGTGAGGGTACGGCAACGCTTTAGGGGGAGCGAGCATGTAGGGGCGCGGGGTAGTGTTAGCGTACTGGTTAGGAATAGAGGACGGTTGAGGGTCAGGCTTCGGGGAAGGGTTAGGGTTAGGGTTCGGGCTAGGGTTAGGGTTAGTGGATGGGGACGGTTTAGGGTGCAGGTAAGAGTACAGCAACGCTTTAGGGGGAGCGTGCGTGTGAGGGCGAGGGTTAGTGTTAGCGTACGTGTTAGGATTAGGGGACGGGTGAGGGTCAGGCTTCAGGGAAGGGTTAGGGTTAGGGTTCTGGCTAGGGTTAGGGTTAAGGGACGGGGACGGTTTAGGGTCCAGGTGAGGGTACGGCAACGCTTTAGGGGGAGCGTGCGTGTGAGGGCGCGGGTTAGTGTTAGCGTACGGGTTAGGATTAGGGGACGGGTGAGGGTCAGGCTTCGGGGAAGGGTTAGGGTTAGGGTTCGGGCTAGGGTTAGGGTTAGGGGACATGGGATGGTTTAGGGTCCAGGTGAGGGTACGGCAACGCTTTAGGGGGAGCGTGTGTGTGAGGGCGCGGGTTAGTGTTAGCGTACGTGTTAGGATTGGGGACGGGTGAGGGTCAGGCTTCGGGGAAGGGTTAGGGTTAGGGTTCGGGCTAGGGTTAGTGTTAGGGGACGGGGACGGTTTAGAGTCCAGGTGAGGGTACGGCAAAGCTTCAGGGGGAGCGTGCGTGTGAGGGCGCGGGTTAGTGTTAGCGTACGGCTTAGGATTAGGGGACGGGTGAGGGTCAGGCTTCGGGGAAGGGTTAGGGTTAGGGTTCGGGCTAGGGTTAGGGTTAGGGGACGGGGACGGTTTAGGGTCCAGGTGAGGGTACGGCAACGCTTTAGGGGGAGCGTGCGTGTGAGGGCGCGGGTTAGTTTTAGCGTACGGGTTAGGATTAGGGGACGGGTGAGGGTCAGGCTTTGGGAAAGGGTTAGGGTTAGGGTTCGGGCTAGGGTTAGGGTTAGGGGACGGGGACGGTTTAGGGTCCAGGTGAGGGTACGGCAACGCTTTAGGGGGAGCGTGCGTGTGAGGGCGCGGGTTAGTGTTCGCGTACGGGTTAGGATTAGGGGACGGGTGAGGGTCAGGCTTCGGGGAAGGGTTAGGGTTAGGGTTCGGGCTAGGGTTAGGGTTAGGGGACGGGGACGGTTTAGGGTCCAGGTGAGGGTACGGCAACGCTTTAGGGGGAGCGTGCGTGTGAGGGCGCGGGTTAGTGTTAGCGTACGGGTTAGGATTAGGGGACGGGTGAGGGTCAGGCTTCGGGGAAGGGTTAGGGTTAGGGTTCGGGCTAGGGTTAGGGTTAGGGGCCGGGGACGGTTTAGGGTCCAGGTGAGGGTACGGCAACGCTTTAGGGGGAGCGTGCGTGTGAGGGCGCGGGTTAGTGTTAGCGTACGGGTTAGGATTAGGGGACGGGTGAGGTTCAGGCTTCGGGGAAGGGTTAGGGTTAGGGTTCGGTCTAGGGTTACGGTTAGGGGACGGGGACGGTTTAGGGTCCAGGTGAGGGTACGGCAACGCTTTAGGGGGAGCGTGCGTGTGAGGGCGCGGTTTAGTGTTAGCGTACGGCTTAGGATTAGGGGAAGTGTGAGGGTCAGGCTTCGGGGAAGGGTTAGGGTTAGGGTTCGGGCTAGGGTTAGGTTTAGGGGACGGGGACGGTTTAGGGTCCAGGTGAGGGTACGGCAACGCTTTAGGGGGTGCGTGCGTGTGAGGGCGCGGGTTAGTGTTAGCGTACGGGTTAGGATTAGGGGACGGGTGAGGGTCAGGCTTCGGGAAAGGGTTAGGGTTAGGGTTCGGGCTAGGGTTAGGGTTAGGGGACGGGGACGGTTTAGGGTCCAGGTGAGGGTACGGCAACGCTTTAGGGGGAGCGTGCGTGTGAGGGCGCGGGTTAGTGTTAGCGTACGGGTTAGGATTAGGGGACGGGTGAGGGTCAGGCTTCGGGGAAGTGTTAGGGTTAGGGTTCGGGCTAGGGTTAGGGTTAGGGGACGGGGACGGTTTAGGGTCCAGGTGAGGGTACGGCAACGCTTTAGGGGGAGCGTGCGTGTGAGGTCGCGGGTTAGTGTTAGCGTACGGGTTAGGATTAGGGGACGGGTGAGGGTCAGGCTTCGGGGAAGGATTAGGGTTAGGGTTCGGGCTAGGGTTAGGGTTAGGGGACGGGGACGGTTTAGGGTCCAGGTGAGGGTACGGCAACGATTTAGGGGGAGCGTGCGTGTGAGGGCGCGGGTTAGTGTTAGCGTACGGGTTAGGATTAGGGGACAGGTGAGGGTCAGGCTTCGGGGAAGGGTTAGGTTTAGGGTTCGGGCTAGGGTTAGGGTTAGGGGACGGGGACGGTTTAGGGTCCAGGTGAGGGTACGGCAACGCTTTAGGGGGAGCGTGCGTGTGAGGGCGCGGGTTAGTGTTAGCGTACGGGTTAGGATTAGGGGACGGGTGAGGGTCAGGCTTCGGGGAAGGGTTAGGGTTTGGGTTCGGGCTAGGGTTAGGCTTAGGGGACGGGGACGGTTTAGGGTCCAGGTGAGGGTACGGCAACGCTTTAGGGGGAGCGTGCGTGTGAGAGCGCGGGTTAGTGTTAGCGTACGGGTTAGGATTAAGGGATGGGTGAGGGTCAGGCTTCGGGGAAGAGTTAGGGTTAGGGTTCGGGCTAGGGTTAGGGTTAGGGGACGGGGACGGTTTAGGGTCCAGGTGAGGGTACGGCAACGCTTTAGGGGGAGCGTGCGTGTGAGGGCGTGGGTTAGTGTTAGCGTAGGGGTTAGGAGTAGGTGACGGGTGAGGGTCAGGCTTCGGGGAAGGGTTAGGGTTAGGGTTCGGGCTAGGGTTAGGGTTAGGGGACGGGGACGGTTTAGGGTCCAGGTGAGGGTACGGCAACGCTTTAGGGGAAGCGTGCGTGTGAGGGCGCGGGTTAGAATTAACGTACGGGTTAGGATTAGGGGACGGTTGAGGGTCAGGCTTTGGGGAAGGGTTAGGTTTAGGGTTCGGGCTAGGGTTAGGGTTAGGGGACGGGGACGGTTTAGGGTCCAGGTGAGGGTACGGCAACGCTTTCGGGGGAGCTTGCGTGTGAGGGCGTGGGTTAGTGTTAGCGTACGGGTTAGGATTAGGGGACGGTTGAGGGTCAGGCTTCGGGGAAGGGTTAGGGTTAGGGTTCGGGCTAGGGTTAGGGTTAAGTGACGGGGACGGTTTAGGGTCCAGGTGAGGGTAGGGCAACGCTTTAGGGGGAGCGTGCATGTGAGGGCGCGGGGTAGTGTTAGCGTACTGGTTACGATTAGGGGACGGGTGAGGGTCAGGCTTCGGGGAAGGGTTAGGGTTAGGGTTCGGGCTAGGGTTAGGGTTAGGGGACGGGGACGATTTAGGGTCCAGGTGAGGGTACGGCAACACTTTAGGGGGAGCGTGCGTGTGAGGGCGCGGGTTAGTGTTAGCATACGGGTTAGGATTAGGGGACGGGTGAGGGTCAGGCTTCGGGGAAGAGTTAGGGTTAGGGTTCGGGCTAGGGTTAGGGTTAGGGGACGGGGACGGTTTAGGGTCCAGGTGAGGGTACGGCAACGCTTTAGGGGGAGCGTGCGTGTGAGAGCGCGGGTTAGTGTTAGCGTACGGGTTAGGATTAAGGGATGGGTGAGGGTCAGGCTTCGGGGAAGAGTTAGGGTTAGGGTTCGGGCTAGGGTTAGGGTTAGGGGACGGGGACGGTTTAGGGTCCAGGTGAGGGTACGGCAACGCTTTAGGGGGAGCGTGCGTGTGAGGGCGCGGGTTAGTGTTAGCGTAGGGGTTAGGAGTAGGTGACGGGTGAGGGTCAGGCTTCGGGGAAGGGTTAGGGTTAGGGTTCGGGCTAGGGTTAGGGTTAGGGGACGGGGACGGTTTAGGGTCCAGGTGAGGGTACGGCAACGCTTTAGGGGAAGCGTGCGTGTGAGGGCGCGGGTTAGAATTAACGTACGGGTTAGGATTAGGGGACGGTTGAGGGTCAGGCTTCGGGGAAGGGTTAGGTTTAGGGTTCGGGCTAGGGTTAGGGTTAGGGGACGGGGACGGTTTAGGGTCCAGGTGAGGGTACGGCAACGCTTTCGGGGGAGCTTGCGTGTGAGGGCGTGGGTTAGTGTTAGCGTACGGGTTAGGATTAGGGGACGGTTGAGGGTCAGGCTTCGGGGAAGAGTTAGGGTTAGGGTTCGGGCTAGGGTTAGGGTTAAGTGACGGGGACGGTTTAGGGTCCAGGTGAGGGTAGGGCAACGCTTTAGGGGGAGCGTGCATGTGAGGGCGCGGGGTAGTGTTAGCGTACTGGTTACGATTAGGGGACGGGTGAGGGTCAGGCTTCGGGGAAGGGTTAGGGTTAGGGTTCGGGCTAGGGTTAGGGTTAGGGGACGGGGACGATTTAGGGTCCAGGTGAGGGTACGGCAACGCTTTTGGGGGAGCGTGTGTGTGAGGGCGCGGGTTAGTGTTAGCGTATGGCTTAGGATTAGGGGATGGGTGAGGGTCATGCTTCGGGAAAGGGTTAGGGTTAGGGTTCGGGCTAGGGTTAGGGTTAGGTGACGGGGACGGTTTAGGGTCCAGGTGAGGGTACGGCAACGCTTTAGGGGGAGCGAGCATGTGAGGGCGCGGGGTAGTGTTAGCGTACTGGTTAGTATTAGGGGACGGTTGAGGGTCAGGCTTCGGGGAAGGGTTAGGGTTAGGGTTCGGGCTAGGGTTAGGGTTAGGGGATGGGGACGGTTTAGGGTGCAGGTAAGAGTACAGCAACGCTTTAGGGGGAGCGTGCGTGTGAGGGCGAGGGTTAGTGTTAGCGTACGTGTTAGGATTAGGGGACGGGTGAGGGTCAGGCTTCGGGGAAGGGTTAGGGTTAGGGTTCGGGCTAGGGTTAGGGTTAGGGGACGGGGACGGTTTAGGGTCCAGGTGAGGGTACGGCAACGCTTTAGGGGGAGCGTGCGTGTGAGGGCGTGGGTTATTGTTAGCGTACGGGTTAGGATTAGGGGACGGGTGAGGGTCAGGCTTCGGGGAAGGGTTAGGCTTAGGGTTCGGGCTAGGGTTAGGGTTTGGGGACGGGGACGATGTAGGGTCCAGGTGAGGGTACGGCAACGCTTTAGGGGGAGCGTGCGTGTGAGGGCACGGGTTAGTGTTAGCGTACGGGTTAGGATTAGGGGACGGGTGAGGGTCAGGCTTCGGGGAAGAGTTAGGGTTAGGGTTCGGGCTAGGGTTAGGGTTAGGGGACGGGGACGGTTTAGGGTCCAGGTGAGGGTACGGCAACGCTTTAGGGGGAGCGTGCATGTGAGGGCGCGGGGTAGTGTTAGCGTACGGGTTAGGATTAGGGGACGGGTGAGGGTCAGGCTTCGGGGAAGGATTAGGGTTAGGGTTCGGGCTAGGGTTAGGGTTAGGGGACGGGGACGGTTTAGGGTCCAGGTGAGGGTACGGCAACGCTTTAGGGGGAGCGTGCGTGTTAGAGCGCGGGTTAGTGTTAGCGTACGGGTTAGGATTAAGGGACGGGTGAGGGTCAGGCTTCGGGGAAGGGTTAGGGTTAGGGTTCGGGCTAGGGTTAGGGTTAGGGGACGGGGACGGTTTAGGGTCCAGGTGAGGGTACGGCAACGCTTTAGGGGGAGCGTGCGTGTGAGGGCGTGGGTTAGTGTTAGCGTACGGGTTAGGATTAAGTGACGGGTGAGGGTCAGGCTTCGGGGAAGGTTTAGGGTTAGGGTTCGGGCTAGGGTTAGGGTTATGGGACGGGGACGGTTTAGGGTCCAGGTGAGGGTACGGCAACGCTTTAGGGGGAGCGTGCGTGTGAGGGCGCGTGTTAGTATTAACGTACGGGTTAGGATTAGGGGACGGTTGAGGGTCAGGCTTCGGGGAAGTGTTAGGTTTAGGGTTCAGGCTAGGGTTAGAGTTAGGGGACGGGGACGGTTTAGGGTCCAGGTGAGGGTACGGCAACGCTTTAGGGGGAGCGTGCGTGTGAGGGCGTGCGTTAGTGTTAGCGTACGGGTTAGGATTAGGGGACGTTTGAGGGTCAGGCTTCGGGGAAGGGTTAGGGTTAGGGTTCGGGCTAGGGTTAGGGTTAGGTGACGGGGACGGTTTAGGGTCCAGGTGAGGGTACGGTAACGCTTTAGGGGGAGCGTGCATGTGAGGGCGCGGGGTAGTGTTAGCGTACTGGTTAGGATTAGGGGACGGGTGAGGGTCAGGCTTCGGGGAAGTGTTAGGGTTAGGGTTCGGGCTAGGGTTAGGGTTAGGGGACGGGGACGGTTTAGGGTCCAGGTGAGGGTACGGCAACGCTTTAGGGGGAGCGTGTGTGTGAGGGCGCGGGTTAGTGTTAGCATATGGCTTAGGATTAGGGGATGGGTGAGGGTCATGCTTCGGGGAAGGGTTAGGGTTAGGGTTCGGGCTAGGGTTAGGGTTAGGTGACGGGGACGGTTTAGGGTCCAGGTGAGGGTACGGCAACGCTTTAGGGGGAGCGAGCATGTAGGGGCGCGGGGTAGTGTTAGCGTACTGGTTAGGATTAGAGGACGGTTGAGGGTCAGGCTTCGGGGAAGGGTTAGGGTTAGGGTTCGGGCTAGGGTTAGGGTTAGTGGATGGGGACGGTTTAGGGTGCAGGTAAGAGTACAGCAACGTTTTAGGGGGAGCGTGCGTGTGAGGGCGAGGGTTAGTGTTAGCGTACGTGTTAGGATTAGGGGACGGGTGAGGGTCAGGCTTCAGGGAAGGGTTAGGGTTAGGGTTCTGGCTAGGGTTAGGGTTAAGGGACGGGGACGGTTTAGGGTCCAGGTGAGGGTACGGCAACGCTTTAGGGGGAGCGTGCGTGTGAGGGCGCGGGTTAGTGTTAGCGTACGGGTTAGGATTAGGGGACGGGTGAGGGTCAGGCTTCGGGGAAGGGTTAGGGTTAGGGTTCGGGCTAGGGTTAGGGTTAGGGGACATGGGATGGTTTAGGGTCCAGGTGAGGGTACGGCAACGCTTTAGGGGGAGCGTGTGTGTGAGGGCGCGGGTTAGTGTTAGCGTACGTGTTAGGATTGGGGACGGGTGAGGGTCAGGCTTCGGGGAAGGGTTAGGGTTAGGGTTCGGGCTAGGGTTAGTGTTAGGGGACGGGGACGGTTTAGAGTCCAGGTGAGGGTACGGCAAAGCTTCAGGGGGAGCGTGCGTGTGAGGGCGCGGGTTAGTGTTAGCGTACGGCTTAGGATTAGGGGACGGGTGAGGGTCAGGCTTCGGGGAAGGGTTAGGGTTAGGGTTCGGGCTAGGGTTAGGGTTAGGGGACGGGGACGGTTTAGGGTCCAGGTGAGGGTACGGCAACGCTTTAGGGGGAGCGTGCGTGTGAGGGCGCGGGTTAGTTTTAGCGTACGGGTTAGGATTAGGGGACGGGTGAGGGTCAGGCTTTGGGAAAGGGTTAGGGTTAGGGTTCGGGCTAGGGTTAGGGTTAGGGGACGGGGACGGTTTAGGGTCCAGGTGAGGGTACGGCAACGCTTTAGGGGGAGCGTGCGTGTGAGGGCGCGGGTTAGTGTTCGCGTACGGGTTAGGATTAGGGGACGGGTGAGGGTCAGGCTTCGGGGAAGGGTTAGGGTTAGGGTTCGGGCTAGGGTTAGGGTTAGGGGACGGGGACGGTTTAGGGTCCAGGTGAGGGTACGGCAACGCTTTAGGGGGAGCGTGCGTGTGAGGGCGCGGGTTAGTGTTAGCGTACGGGTTAGGATTAGGGGACGGGTGAGGGTCAGGCTTCGGGGAAGGGTTAGGGTTAGGGTTCGGGCTAGGGTTAGGGTTAGGGGCCGGGGACGGTTTAGGGTCCAGGTGAGGGTACGGCAACGCTTTAGGGGGAGCGTGCGTGTGAGGGCGCGGGTTAGTGTTAGCGTACGGGTTAGGATTAGGGGACGGGTGAGGTTCAGGCTTCGGGGAAGGGTTAGGGTTAGGGTTCGGTCTAGGGTTACGGTTAGGGGACGGGGACGGTTTAGGGTCCAGGTGAGGGTACGGCAACGCTTTAGGGGGAGCGTGCGTGTGAGGGCGCGGTTTAGTGTTAGCGTACGGCTTAGGATTAGGGGAAGTGTGAGGGTCAGGCTTCGGGGAAGGGTTAGGGTTAGGGTTCGGGCTAGGGTTAGGTTTAGGGGACGGGGACGGTTTAGGGTCCAGGTGAGGGTACGGCAACGCTTTAGGGGGTGCGTGCGTGTGAGGGCGCGGGTTAGTGTTAGCGTACGGGTTAGGATTAGGGGACGGGTGAGGGTCAGGCTTCGGGAAAGGGTTAGGGTTAGGGTTCGGGCTAGGGTTAGGGTTAGGGGACGGGGACGGTTTAGGGTCCAGGTGAGGGTACGGCAACGCTTTAGGGGGAGCGTGCGTGTGAGGGCGCGGGTTAGTGTTAGCGTACGGGTTAGGATTAGGGGACGGGTGAGGGTCAGGCTTCGGGGAAGTGTTAGGGTTAGGGTTCGGGCTAGGGTTAGGGTTAGGGGACGGGGACGGTTTAGGGTCCAGGTGAGGGTACGGCAACGCTTTAGGGGGAGCGTGCGTGAGAGGTCGCGGGTTAGTGTTAGCGTACGGGTTAGGATTAGGGGACGGGTGAGGGTCAGGCTTCGGGGAAGGGTTAGGCTTAGGGTTCGGGCTAGGGTTAGGGTTAGGGGACGGGGACGATTTAGGGTCCAGGTGAGGGTATGGCAACGCTTTAGGGGGAGCGTGCGTGTGAGGGCGCGGGTTAGTGTTAGCGTACGGGTTAGGATTAGGGGACAGGTGAGGGTCAGGCTTCGGGGAAGATTTAGGGTTAGGGTTCGGGCTAGGGTTAGGGTTAGGGGACGGGGACGGTTTAGGGTCCAGGTGAGGGTACGGCAACGCTTTAGGGGGAGCGTGCGTGTGAGGGCGCTGGTTAGTGTTAGCGTACGGGTTAGGATTAGGGGACGGGTGAGGGTCAGGCTTCGGGGAAGGATTAGGGTTAGGGTTCGGGCTAGGGTTAGGGTTAGGGGACGGGGACGGTTTAGGGTCCAGGTGAGGGTACGGCAACGATTTAGGGGGAGCGTGCGTGTGAGGGCGCGGGTTAGTGTTAGCGTACGGGTTAGGATTAGGGGACGGGTGAGGGTCAGGCTTCGGGGAAGGGTTAGGTTTAGGGTTCGGGCTAGGGTTAGGGTTAGGGGACGGGGACGGTTTAGGGTCCAGGTGAGGGTACGGCAACGCTTTAGGGGGAGCGTGCGTGTGAGGGCGCGGGTTAGTGTTAGCGTACGGGTTAGGATTAGGGGACGGGTGAGGGTCAGGCTTCGGGGAAGGGTTAGGGTTAGGGTTCGGGCTAGGGTTAGGCTTAGGGGACGGGGACGGTTTAGGGTCCAGGTGAGGGTACGGCAACGCTTTAGGGGGAGCGTGCGTGTGAGGGCGCGGGTTAGTGTTAGCGTATGGGTTAGGATTAGGGGACGGGTGAGGGTCAGGATTCGGGGAAGGGTTAGGCTTAGGGTTCGGGCTAGGGTTAGGGTTAGGGGACGGGGACGATTTAGGGTCCAGGTGAGGGTACGGCAACACTTTAGGGGGAGCGTGCGTGTGAGGGCGCGGGTTAGTGTTAGCATACGGGTTAGGATTAGGGGACGGGTGAGGGTCAGGCTTCGGGGAAGAGTTAGGGTTAGGGTTCGGGCTAGGGTTAGGGTTAGGGGACGGGGACGGTTTAGGGTCCAGGTGAGGGTACGGCAACGCTTTAGGGGGAGCGTGCGTGTGAGAGCGCGGGTTAGTGTTAGCGTACGGGTTAGGATTAAGGGATGGGTGAGGGTCAGGCTTCGGGGAAGAGTTAGGGTTAGGGTTCGGGCTAGGGTTAGGGTTAGGGGACGGGGACGGTTTAGGGTCCAGGTGAGGGTACGGCAACGCTTTAGGGGGAGCGTGCGTGTGAGGGCGCGGGTTAGTGTTAGCGTAGGGGTTAGGAGTAGGTGACGGGTGAGGGTCAGGCTTCGGGGAAGGGTTAGGGTTAGGGTTCGGGCTAGGGTTAGGGTTAGGGGACGGGGACGGTTTAGGGTCCAGGTGAGGGTACGGCAACGCTTTAGGGGAAGCGTGCGTGTGAGGGCGCGGGTTAGAATTAACGTACGGGTTAGGATTAGGGGACGGTTGAGGGTCAGGCTTCGGGGAAGGGTTAGGTTTAGGGTTCGGGCTAGGGTTAGGGTTAGGGGACGGGGACGGTTTAGGGTCCAGGTGAGGGTACGGCAACGCTTTAGGGGGAGCGTGCGTGTGAGGGCGTGGGTTATTGTTAGCGTACGGGTTAGGATTAGGGGACGGGTGAGGGTCAGGCTTCGGGGAAGGGTTAGGCTTAGGGTTCGGGCTAGGGTTAGGGTTAGGGGACGGGGACGATGTAGGGTCCAGGTGAGGGTACGGCAACGCTTTAGGGGGAGCGTGCGTGTGAGGGCACGGGTTAGTGTTAGCGTACGGGTTAGGATTAGGGGACGGGTGAGGGTCAGGCTTCGGGGAAGAGTTAGGGTTAGGGTTCGGGCTAGGGTTAGGGTTAGGGGACGGGGACGGTTTAGGGTCCAGGTGAGGGTACGGCAACGCTTTAGGGGGAGCGTGCGTGTGAGGGCGCTGGTTAGTGTTAGCGTACGGGTTAGGATTAGGGGACGGGTGAGGGTCAGGCTTCGGGGAAGGATTAGGGTTAGGGTTCGGGCTAGGGTTAGGGTTAGGGGACGGGGACGGTTTAGGGTCCAGGTGAGGGTACGGCAACGCTTTAGGGGGAGCGTGCGTGTGAGAGCGCGGGTTAGTGTTAGCGTACGGGTTAGGATTAAGGGACGGGTGAGGGTCAGGCTTCGGGGAAGGGTTAGGGTTAGGGTTCGGGCTAGGGTTAGGGTTAGGGGACGGGGACGGTTTAGGGTCCAGGTGAGGGTACGGCAACGCTTTAGGGGGAGCGTGCGTGTGAGGGCGTGGGTTAGTGTTAGCGTACGGGTTAGGATTAAGTGACGGGTGAGGGTCAGGCTTCGGGGAAGGTTTAGGGTTAGGGTTCGGGCTAGGGTTAGGGTTATGGGACGGGGACGGTTTAGGGTCCAGGTGAGGGTACGGCAACGCTTTAGGGGGAGCGTGCGTGTGAGGGCGCGGGTTAGTATTAACGTACGGGTTAGGATTAGGGGACGGTTGAGGGTCAGGCTTCGGGGAAGTGTTAGGTTTAGGGTTCAGGCTAGGGTTAGGGTTAGGGGACGGGGACGGTTTAGGGTCCAGGTGAGGGTACGGCAACGCTTTAGGGGGAGCGTGCGTGTGAGGGCGTGCGTTAGTGTTAGCGTACGGGTTAGGATTAGGGGACGGTTGAGGGTCAGGCTTCGGGGAAGGGTTAGGGTTAGGGTTCGGGCTAGGGTTAGGGTTAGGTGACGGGGACGGTTTAGGGTCCAGGTGAGGGTACGGCAACGCTTTAGGGGGAGCGTGCATGTGAGGGCGCGGGGTAGTGTTAGCGTACTGGTTAGGATTAGGGGACGGGTGAGGGTCAGGCTTCGGGGAAGTGTTAGGGTTAGGGTTCGGGCTAGGGTTAGGGTTAGGGGACGGGGACGGTTTAGGGTCCAGGTGAGGGTACGGCAACGCTTTAGGGGGAGCGTGTGTGTGAGGGCGCGGGTTAGTGTTAGCGTATGGCTTAGGATTAGGGGATGGGTGAGGGTCATGCTTCGGGGAAGGGTTAGGGTTAGGGTTCGGGCTAGGGTTAGGGTTAGGTGACGGGGACGGTTTAGGGTCCAGGTGAGGGTACGGCAACGCTTTAGGGGGAGCGAGCATGTAGGGGCGCGGGGTAGTGTTAGCGTACTGGTTAGGATTAGAGGACGGTTGAGGGTCAGGCTTCGGGGAAGGGTTAGGGTTAGGGTTCGGGCTAGGGTTAGGGTTAGTGGATGGGGACGGTTTAGGGTGCAGGTAAGAGTACAGCAACGCTTTAGGGGGAGCGTGCGTGTGAGGGCGAGGGTTAGTGTTAGCGTACGTGTTAGGATTAGGGGACGGGTGAGGGTCAGGCTTCAGGGAAGGGTTAGGGTTAGGGTTCTGGCTAGGGTTAGGGTTAAGGGACGGGGACGGTTTAGGGTCCAGGTGAGGGTACGGCAACGCTTTAGGGGGAGCGTGCGTGTGAGGGCGCGGGTTAGTGTTAGCGTACGGGTTAGGATTAGGGGACGGGTGAGGGTCAGGCTTCGGGGAAGGGTTAGGGTTAGGGTTCGGGCTAGGGTTAGGGTTAGGGGACATGGGATGGTTTAGGGTCCAGGTGAGGGTACGGCAACGCTTTAGGGGGAGCGTGTGTGTGAGGGCGCGGGTTAGTGTTAGCGTACGTGTTAGGATTGGGGACGGGTGAGGGTCAGGCTTCGGGGAAGGGTTAGGGTTAGGGTTCGGGCTAGGGTTAGTGTTAGGGGACGGGGACGGTTTAGAGTCCAGGTGAGGGTACGGCAAAGCTTCAGGGGGAGCGTGCGTGTGAGGGCGTGGGTTAGTGTTAGCGTACGGCTTAGGATTAGGGGACGGGTGAGGGTCAGGCTTCGGGGAAGGGTTAGGGTTAGGGTTCGGGCTAGGGTTAGGGTTAGGGGACGGGGACGGTTTAGGGTCCAGGTGAGGGTACGGCAACGCTTTAGGGGGAGCGTGCGTGTGAGGGCGCGGGTTAGTTTTAGCGTACGGGTTAGGATTAGGGGACGGGTGAGGGTCAGGCTTTGGGAAAGGGTTAGGGTTAGGGTTCGGGCTAGGGTTAGGGTTAGGGGACGGGGACGGTTTAGGGTCCAGGTGAGGGTACGGCAACGCTTTAGGGGGAGCGTGCGTGTGAGGGCGCGGGTTAGTGTTCGCGTACGGGTTAGGATTAGGGGACGGGTGAGGGTCAGGCTTCGGGGAAGGGTTAGGGTTAGGGTTCGGGCTAGGGTTAGGGTTAGGGGACGGGGACGGTTTAGGGTCCAGGTGAGGGTACGGCAACGCTTTAGGGGGAGCGTGCGTGTGAGGGCGCGGGTTAGTGTTAGCGTACGGGTTAGGATTAGGGGACGGGTGAGGGTCAGGCTTCGGGGAAGGGTTAGGGTTAGGGTTCGGGCTAGGGTTAGGGTTAGGGGCCGGGGACGGTTTAGGGTCCAGGTGAGGGTACGGCAACGCTTTAGGGGGAGCGTGCGTGTGAGGGCGCGGGTTAGTGTTAGCGTACGGGTTAGGATTAGGGGACGGGTGAGGTTCAGGCTTCGGGGAAGGGTTAGGGTTAGGGTTCGGTCTAGGGTTACGGTTAGGGGACGGGGACGGTTTAGGGTCCAGGTGAGGGTACGGCAACGCTTTAGGGGGAGCGTGCGTGTGAGGGCGCGGTTTAGTGTTAGCATACGGCTTAGGATTAGGGGAAGTGTGAGGGTCAGGCTTCGGGGAAGGGTTAGGGTTAGGGTTCGGGCTAGGGTTAGGTTTAGGGGACGGGGACGGTTTAGGGTCCAGGTGAGGGTACGGCAACGCTTTAGGGGGTGCGTGCGTGTGAGGGCGCGGGTTAGTGTTAGCGTACGGGTTAGGATTAGGGGACGGGTGAGGGTCAGGCTTCGGGAAAGGGTTAGGGTTAGGGTTCGGGCTAGGGTTAGGGTTAGGGGACGGGGACGGTTTAGGGTCCAGGTTAGGGTACGGCAACGCTTTAGGGGGAGCGTGCGTGTGAGGGCGCGGGTTAGTGTTAGCGTACGGGTTAGGATTAGGGGACGGGTGAGGGTCAGGCTTCGGGGAAGTGTTAGGGTTAGGGTTCGGGCTAGGGTTAGGGTTAGGGGACGGGGACGGTTTAGGGTCCAGGTGAGGGTACGGCAACGCTTTAGGGGGAGCGTGCGTGTGAGGTCGCGGGTTAGTGTTAGCGTACGGGTTAGGATTAGGGGACGGGTGAGGGTCAGGCTTCGGGGAAGGGTTAGGCTTAGGGTTCGGGCTAGGGTTAGGGTTAGGGGACGGGGACGATTTAGGGTCCAGGTGAGGGTACGGCAACGCTTTAGGGGGAGCGTGCGTGTGAGGGCGCGGGTTAGTGTTAGCGTACGGGTTAGGATTAGGGGACGGGTGAGGGTCAGGCTTCGGGGAAGATTTAGGGTTAGGGTTCGGGCTAGGGTTAGTGTTAGGGGACGGGGACGGTTTAGGGTCCAGGTGAGGGTACGGCAACGCTTTAGGGGGAGCGTGCGTGTGAGGGCGCTGGTTAGTGTTAGCGTACGGGTTAGGATTAGGGGACGGGTGAGGGTCAGGCTTCGGGGAAGGATTAGGGTTAGGGTTCGGGCTAGGGTTAGGGTTAGGGGACGGGGACGGTTTAGGGTCCAGGTGAGGGTACGGCAACGATTTAGGGGGAGCGTGCGTGTGAGGGCGCGGGTTAGTGTTAGCGTACGGGTTAGGATTAGGTGACGGGTGAGGGTCAGGCTTCGGGGAAGGGTTAGGGTTAGGGTTCGGGCTAGGGTTAGGGTTAGGGGACGGGGACGGTTTAGGGTCCAGGTGAGGGTACGGCAACGCTTTAGGGGGAGCGTGCGTGTGAGGGCGCGGGTTAGTGTTAGCGTACGGGTTAGGATTAGGTGACGGGTGAGGGTCAGGCTTCGGGGAAGGGTTAGGGTTAGGGTTCGGGCTAGGGTTAGGGTTAGGGGACGGGGACGGTTCAGGGTCCAGGTGAGGGTACGGCAACGCTTTAGGGGGAGCGTGCGTGTGAGGGCGCGGTTTAGTATTAACGTACGGGTTAGGATTAGGGGACGGGTGAGGGTCAGGCTTCGGGGAAGGGTTAGGGTTAGGGTTCGGGCTAGGGTTAGGGTTAGGGGCCGGGGACGGTTTAGGGTCCAGGTGAGGGTACGGCAACGCTTTAGGGGGAGCGTGCGTGTGAGGGCGCGGCTTAGTGTTAGCGTACGGGTTAGGATTAGGGGACGGGTGAGGTTCAGGCTTCGGGGAAGGGTTAGGGTTAGGGTTCGGGCTAGGGTTAGGGTTAGGGGACAGGGACGGTTTAGGGTCCAGGTGAGGGTACGAGAACACTTTAGGGGGAGCGTGTGTGTGAGGGCGCGGGTTAGTGTTAGCGTACGGGTTTGGATTAGGGGATGGGTGAGGGTCAGGCTTCGGGGAAGTGTTAGGGTTAGGGTTCGGGCTAGGGTTAGGGTTAGGGGACGGGGACGGTTTCGGGTCCAGGTGAGGGTACGGCAACGCTTTAGGGGAAGCGTACGTGTGAGGGCGCGGGTTACTGTTAGCGTACGGGTTAGGATTAGGGGACGGGTGAGGGTCAGGCTTCGGGGAAGGATTAGGGTTAGGGTTCGGGCTAGGGTTAGGGTTAGGGGACGGGGACGGTTTAGGGTCCAGGTGAGGGTACGGCAACGCTTTAGGGGGAGCGTGCGTGTGAGGGCGCGGGTTAGTGTTAGCGTACGGGTTAGGATTACGGGACGGCTGAGGGTCAGGCTTCGGGGAAGGGTTAGGGTTAGGGTTCGGGCTAGGGTAAGGGTTAAGGGACGGGGACGGTTTCGGGTCCAGGTGAGGGTACGGCAACGCTTTAGGGGGAGCGTGCGTGTGAGGGCGCGGGTTAGTGTTAGCGTACGGGTTAGGATTAGGGGACGGGTGAGGGTCAGGCTTCAGGGAAGGGTTAGGGTTAGGGTTCGGGCTAGGGTTAGGGTTAGGGGATGGGGACGGTTTAGGGTGCAGGTAAGAGTACAGCAACGCTTTAGGGGGAGCGTGCGTGTGAGGGCGAGGGTTAGTGTTAGCGTACGTGTTAGGATTAGGGGACGGGTGAGGGTCAGGCTTCGGGGAAGGGTTAGGGTTAGGGTTCGGGCTAGGGTTAGGGTTAGGGGACGGGGACGGTTTAGGGTCCAGGTGAGGGTACGGCAACGCTTTAGGGGGAGCGTGCGTGTGAGGGCGCGGGTTAGTGTTACCGTACGGGTTAGGATTAGGGGACGGGTGAGGGTCAGGCTTCGGGGAAGGGTTAGGGTTAGGGTTCGGTCTAGGGTTAGGGTTAGGGGACGGGGACGGTTTAGGGTCCAGGTGAGGGTACGACAACGCTTTAGGGGGAGCGTGCATGTGAGGGCGCGGGTTAGTGTTAGCGTACGGGTTAGGATTAGGGGACGTGTGAGGGTCAGGCTTCGGGGAAGGGTTAGGGTTAGGGTTCGGGCTAGGGTTAGGGTTAGGGGACGGGGACGGTTTAGGGTCCAGGTGAGGGTACTGCAACGCTTTAGGGGGAGCGTGCGTGTGAGGGCGCGGGTTAGTGCTAGCGTATGGCTTAGGATTAGGGGATGGGTGAGGGTCATGCTTCGGAGAAGATTTAGGGTTAGGGTTCGGGCTAGGGTTAGGGTTAGGTGACGGGGACGGTTTAGGGTCCAGGTGAGGGTACGGCAACGCTTTAGGGGGAGCGTGCGTGTGAGGGCGCGGTTTAGTATTAACGTACGGGTTAGGATTAGGGGACGGTTGGGGGTCAGGCTTCCGGGAAGGGTTAGGTTTAGGGTTCGGGCTAGGGTTATGGTTAGGGGACGGGGACGGTTTAGGGTCCAGGTGAGGGTACGGCAACGCTTTAGGGGGAGCGTGCGTGTGAGGGCGTGTGTTAGTGTTAGCGTACGGGTTAGGATTAGGGGACGGTTGAGGGTCAGGCTTCAGGGAAGGGTTAGAGTTAGGATTCGGGCTAGGGTTAGGGTTAGGTGACGGGGACGGTTTAGGGTCCAGGTGAGGGTACGGCAACGCTTTAGGGGGAGCGTGCATGTGAGGGCGCGGGGTAGTGTTAGCGTACTGGTTAGGATTAGGGGACGGGTGAGGGTCAGGCTTCGGGGAAGGGTTAGGGTTAGGGTTCGGGCTAGGGTTAGGGTTAGGGGACGGGGACGGTTTAGGGTCCAGGTGAGGGTACGGCAACGCTTTAGGGGGAGCGTGTGTGTGAGGGCGCGGGTTAGTGTTAGCGTATGGCTTAGGATTAGGGGATGGGTGAGGGTCATGCTTCGGGGAAGGGTTAGGGTTAGGTTTCGGGCTAGGGTTAGGGTTAGGTGACGGGGACGGTTTAGGGTCCAGGTGAGGGTACGGCAACGCTTTAGGGGGAGCGAGCATGTGAGGGCGCGGGGTAGTGTTAGCGTACTGGTTAGGATTAGGGGACGGTTGAGGGTCAGGCTTCGGGGAAGGGTTGGGTTAGGTTTCGGGCTAGGGTTAGGGTTAGGGGATGGGGACGGTTTAGGGTGCAGGTAAGAGTACAGCAACGCTTTAGGGGGAGCGTGCGTGTGAGGGCGAGGGTTAGTGTTAGCGTACGTGTTAGGATTAGGGGACGGGTGAGGGTCAGGCTTCGTGGAAGGGTTAGGGTTAGGGTTCTGACTAGGGTTAGGGTTAAGGGACGGGGACGGTTTAGCGTCCAGGTGAGGGTACGGCAACGCTTTAGGGGGAGCGTGCGTGTGAGGGCGCGGGTTAGTGTTAGCGTACGGGTTAGGATTAGGGGACGGGTGAGGGTCAGGCTTCGGGGAAGGGTTAGGGTTAGGGTTCGGGCTAGGGTTAGGGTTAGGGGACGGGGACGGTTTAGGGTCCAGGTGAGGGTACGGCAACGCTTTAGGGGGAGCGTGCGTGTGAGGGCGCGGGTTAGTGTTAGCGTACGGGTTAGGATTAGGGGACGGGTGAGGGTCAGGCTTCGGGGAAGTGTTAGGGTTAGGGTTCGGGCTAGGGTTAGGGTTAGGGGACGGGGACGGTTTAGGGTCCAGGTGAGGGTACGGCAACGCTTTAGGGGGAGCGTGCGTGTGAGGTCGCGGGTTAGTGTTAGCGTACGGGTTAGGATTAGGGGACGGGTGAGGGTCAGGCTTCGGGGAAGGGTTAGGCTTAGGGTTCGGGCTAGGGTTAGGGTTATGGGACGGGGACGATTTAGGGTCCAGGTGAGGGTACGGCAACGCTTTAGGGGGAGCGTGCGTGTGAGGGCGCGGGTTAGTGTTAGCGTACGGGTTAGGATTAGGGGACGGGTGAGGGTCAGGCTTCGGGGAAGATTTAGGGTTAGGGTTCGGGCTAGGGTTAGGGTTAGGGGACGGGGACGGTTTAGGGTCCAGGTGAGGGTACGGCAACGCTTTAGGGGGAGCGTGCGTGTGAGGGCGCTGGTTAGTGTTAGCGTACGGGTTAGGATTAGGGGACGGGTGAGGGTCAGGCTTCGGGGAAGGATTAGGGTTAGGGTTCGGGCTAGGGTTAGGGTTAGGGGACGGGGACGGTTTAGGGTCCAGGTGAGGGTACGGCAACGATTTAGGGGGAGCGTGCGTGTGAGGGCGCGGGTTAGTGTTAGCGTACGGGTTAGGATTAGGTGACGGGTGAGGGTCAGGCTTCGGGGAAGGGTTAGGGTTAGGGTTCGGGCTAGGGTTAGGGTTAGGGGACGGGGACGGTTTAGGGTCCAGGTGAGGGTACGGCAACGCTTTAGGGGGAGCGTGCGTGTGAGGGCGCGGGTTAGTGTTAGCGTACGGGTTAGGATTAGGTGACGGGTGAGGGTCAGGCTTCGGGGAAGGGTTAGGGTTAGGGTTCGGGCTAGGGTTAGGGTTAGGGGACGGGGACGGTTCAGGGTCCAGGTGAGGGTACGGCAACGCTTTAGGGGGAGCGTGCGTGTGAGGGCGCGGTTTAGTATTAACGTACGGGTTAGGATTAGGGGACGGGTGAGGGTCAGGCTTCGGGGAAGGGTTAGGGTTAGGGTTCGGGCTAGGGTTAGGGTTAGGGGCCGGGGACGGTTTAGGGTCCAGGTGAGGGTACGGCAACGCTTTAGGGGGAGCGTGCGTGTGAGGGCGCGGCTTAGTGTTAGCGTACGGGTTAGGATTAGGGGACGGGTGAGGTTCAGGCTTCGGGGAAGGGTTAGGGTTAGGGTTCGGGCTAGGGTTAGGGTTAGGGGACAGGGACGGTTTAGGGTCCAGGTGAGGGTACGAGAACGCTTTAGGGGGAGCGTGTGTGTGAGGGCGCGGGTTAGTGTTAGCGTACGGGTTTGGATTAGGGGATGGGTGAGGGTCAGGCTTCGGGGAAGTGTTAGGGTTAGGGTTCGGGCTAGGGTTAGGGTTAGGGGACGGGGACGGTTTCGGGTCCAGGTGAGGGTACGGCAACGCTTTAGGGGAAGCGTACGTGTGAGGGCGCGGGTTAGTGTTAGCGTACGGGTTAGGATTAGGGGACGGGTGAGGGTCAGGCTTCGGGGAAGGATTAGGGTTAGGGTTCGGGCTAGGGTTAGGGTTAGGGGACGGGGACGGTTTAGGGTCCAGGTGAGGGTACGGCAACGCTTTAGGGGGAGCGTGCGTGTGAGGGCGCGGGTTAGTGTTAGCGTACGGGTTAGGATTACGGGACGGCTGAGGGTCAGGCTTCGGGGAAGGGTTAGGGTTAGGGTTCGGGCTAGGGTAAGGGTTAAGGGACGGGGACGGTTTCGGGTCCAGGTGAGGGTACGGCAACGCTTTAGGGGGAGCGTGCGTGTGAGGGCGCGGGTTAGTGTTAGCGTACGGGTTAGGATTAGGGGACGGGTGAGGGTCAGGCTTCAGGGAAGGGTTAGGGTTAGGGTTCGGGCTAGGGTTAGGGTTAGGGGATGGGGACGGTTTAGGGTGCAGGTAAGAGTACAGCAACGCTTTAGGGGGAGCGTGCGTGTGAGGGCGAGGGTTAGTGTTAGCGTACGTGTTAGGATTAGGGGACGGGTGAGGGTCAGGCTTCGGGGAAGGGTTAGGGTTAGGGTTCGGGCTAGGGTTAGGGTTAGGGCACGGGGACGGTTTAGGGTCCAGGTGAGGGTACGGCAACGCTTTAGGGGGAGCGTGCGTGTGAGGGCGCGGGTTAGTGTTACCGTACGGGTTAGGATTAGGGGACGGGTGAGGGTCAGGCTTCGGGGAAGGGTTAGGGTTAGGGTTCGGTCTAGGGTTAGGGTTAGGGGACGGGGACGGTTTAGGGTCCAGGTGAGGGTACGACAACGCTTTAGGGGGAGCGTGCATGTGAGGGCGCGGGTTAGTGTTAGCGTACGGGTTAGGATTAGGGGACGTGTGAGGGTCAGGCTTCGGGGAAGGGTTAGGGTTAGGGTTCGGGCTAGGGTTAGGGTTAGGGGACGGGGACGGTTTAGGGTCCAGGTGAGGGTACTGCAACGCTTTAGGGGGAGCGTGCGTGTGAGGGCGCGGGTTAGTGCTAGCGTATGGCTTAGGATTAGGGGATGGGTGAGGGTCATGCTTCGGAGAAGATTTAGGGTTAGGGTTCGGGCTAGGGTTAGGGTTAGGTGACGGGGACGGTTTAGGGTCCAGGTGAGGGTACGGCAACGCTTTAGGGGGAGCGTGCGTGTGAGGGCGCGGTTTAGTATTAACGTACGGGTTAGGATTAGGGGACGGTTGGGGGTCAGGCTTCCGGGAAGGGTTAGGTTTAGGGTTCGGGCTAGGGTTATGGTTAGGGGACGGGGACGGTTTAGGGTCCAGGTGAGGGTACGGCAACGCTTTAGGGGGAGCGTGCGTGTGAGGGCGTGTGTTAGTGTTAGCGTACGGGTTAGGATTAGGGGACGGTTGAGGGTCAGGCTTCAGGGAAGGGTTAGGGTTAGGATTCGGGCTAGGGTTAGGGTTAGGTGACGGGGACGGTTTAGGGTCCAGGTGAGGGTACGGCAACGCTTTAGGGGGAGCGTGCATGTGAGGGCGCGGGGTAGTGTTAGCGTACTGGTTAGGATTAGGGGACGGGTGAGGGTCAGGCTTCGGGGAAGGGTTAGGGTTAGGGTTCGGGCTAGGGTTAGGGTTAGGGGACGGGGACGGTTTAGGGTCCAGGTGAGGGTACGGCAACGCTTTAGGGGGAGCGTGTGTGTGAGGGCGCGGGTTAGTGTTAGCGTATGGCTTAGGATTAGGGGATGGGTGAGGGTCATGCTTCGGGGAAGGGTTAGGGTTAGGTTTCGGGCTAGGGTTAGGGTTAGGTGACGGGGACGGTTTAGGGTCCAGGTGAGGGTACGGCAACGCTTTAGGGGGAGCGAGCATGTGAGGGCGCGGGGTAGTGTTAGCGTACTGGTTAGGATTAGGGGACGGTTGAGGGTCAGGCTTCGGGGAAGGGTTGGGTTAGGTTTCGGGCTAGGGTTAGGGTTAGGGGATGGGGACGGTTTAGGGTGCAGGTAAGAGTACAGCAACGCTTTAGGGGGAGCGTGCGTGTGAGGGCGAGGGTTAGTGTTAGCGTACGTGTTAGGATTAGGGGACGGGTGAGGGTCAGGCTTCGTGGAAGGGTTAGGGTTAGGGTTCTGACTAGGGTTAGGGTTAAGGGACGGGGACGGTTTAGCGTCCAGGTGAGGGTACGGCAACGCTTTAGGGGGAGCGTGCGTGTGAGGGCGCGGGTTAGTGTTAGCGTACGGGTTAGGATTAGGGGACGGGTGAGGGTCAGGCTTCAGGGAAGGGTTAGGGTTAGGGTTCGGGCTAGGGTTAGGGTTAGGGGATGGGGACGGTTTAGGGTGCAGGTAAGAGTACAGCAACGCTTTAGGGGGAGCGTGCGTGTGAGGGCGAGGGTTAGTGTTAGCGTACGTGTTAGGATTAGGGGACGGGTGAGGGTCAGGCTTCGGGGAAGGGTTAGGGTTAGGGTTCGGGCTAGGGTTAGGGTTAGGGGACGGGGACGGTTTAGGGTCCAGGTGGGGGTACGGCAACGCTTTAGGGGGAGCGTGCGTGTGAGGGCGCGGGTTAGTGTTACCGTACGGGTTAGGATTAGGGGACGGGTGAGGGTCAGGCTTCGGGGAAGGGTTAGGGTTAGGGTTCGGTCTAGGGTTAGGGTTAGGGGACGGGGACGGTTTCGGGTCCAGGTGAGGGTACGGCAACGCTTTAGGGGGAGCGTGCGTGTGAGGGCGCGGGTTAGTGTTAGCGTACGGGTTAGGATTAGGGGACGGGTGAGGGTCAGGCTTCGGGGAAGGGTTAGGGTTAGGGTTCGGGCTAGGGTTAGGGTTAGGGGACGGGGACGGTTTAGGGTCCAGGTGAGGGTACGGCAACGCTTTAGGGGGAGCGTGCGTGTGAGGGCGCGGGTTAGTGTTAGCGTACGGGTTAGGATTACGGGACGGCTGAGGGTCAGGCTTCGGGGAAGGGTTAGGGTTAGGGTTCGGGCTAGGGTAAGGGTTAAGGGACGGGGACGGTTTCGGGTCCAGGTGAGGGTACGGCAACGCTTTAGGGGGAGCGTGCGTGTGAGGGCGCGGGTTAGTGTTAGCGTACGGGTTAGGATTAGGGGACGGGTGAGGGTCAGGCTTCGGGGAAGGGTTAGGGTTAGGGTTCGGTCTAGGGTTAGGGTTAGGGGACGGGGACGGTTTAGGGTCCAAGTGAGGGTACGGCAACGCTTTAGGGGGAGCGTGCGTGTGAGGGCGTGGGTTAGTGTTAGCGTACGGGTTAGGATTAGGGGACGGTTGAGGGTCAGGCTTCGGGGAAGTGTTAGGGTTAGGGTTCGGGCTAGGGTTAGGGTTAGGTGACGGGGACGGTTTAGGGTCCAGGTGAGGGTACGGCAACGCTTTAGGGGGAGCGTGCATGTGAGGGCACGGGGTAGTGTTAGCGTACTGGTTAGGATTAGGGGACGGGTGAGGGTCAGGGTTCGGGGAAGGGTTAGGGTTAGGGTTCGGGCTAGGGTTAGGGTTAGGGGACGGGGACGGTTTAGGGTCCAGGTGAGGGTACGGCAACGCTTTAGGGGGAGCGTGCGTGTGAGGGCGCGGGATAGTGCTAGCGTATGGCTTAGGATTAGGAGATGGGTGAGGGTCATGCTTCGGGGAAGGGTTAGGGTTAGGGTTCGGGCTAGGGTTAAGGTTAGGTGACGGGGACGGTTTAGGGTCCAGGTGAGGGTACGGCAACGCTTTAGGGGGAGCGTGCATGTGAGGGCGCGGGGTAGTGTTAGCGTACTGGTTAGGATTAGGGGACGGTTAGGGTCAGGCTTCAGGGAAGGGTTAGGGTTAGGGTTCGGGCTAGGGTTAGGGTTAGGGGATGGGGACGGTTTAGGGTGCAGGTAAGAGTACAGCAACGCTTTAGGGGGAGCGTGCGTGTGAGGGCGAGGGTTAGTGTTAGCGTACGTGTTAGGATTAGGGGACGGGTGAGGGTCAGGCTTCGGGGAAGGGTTAGGGTTAGGGTTCGGGCTAGGGTTAGGGTTAGGGGACGGGGACGGTTTAGGGTCCAGGTGAGGGTACGGCAACGCTTTAGGGGGAGCGTGCGTGTGAGGGCGCGGGTTAGTGTTACCGTACGGGTTAGGATTAGGGGACGGGTGAGGGTCAGGCTTCGGGGAAGGGTTAGGGTTAGGGTTCGGTCTAGGGTTAGGGTTAGGGGACGGGGACGGTTTAGGGTCCAGGTGAGGGTACGACAACGCTTTAGGGGGAGCGTGCATGTGAGGGCGCGGGTTAGTGTTAGCGTACGGGTTAGGATTAGGGGACGTGTGAGGGTCAGGCTTCGGGGAAGGGTTAGGGTTAGGGTTCGGGCTAGGGTTAGGGTTAGGGGACGGGGACGGTTTAGGGTCCAGGTGAGGGTACTGCAACGCTTTAGGGGGAGCGTGCGTGTGAGGGCGCGGGTTAGTGCTAGCGTATGGCTTAGGATTAGGGGATGGGTGAGGGTCATGCTTCGGAGAAGATTTAGGGTTAGGGTTCGGGCTAGGGTTAGGGTTAGGTGACGGGGACGGTTTAGGGTCCAGGTGAGGGTACGGCAACGCTTTAGGGGGAGCGTGCATGTGAGGGCGTGGGGTAGTGTTAGCGTACGGGTTAGGATTAGGGGACGGGTGAGGGTCAGGCTTCGGGAAAGGGTTAGGGTTAGGGTTCGGGCTAGGGTTAGGGTTAGGGGACGGGGACGGTTTAGGGTCCAGGTGAGGGTACGGCAACGCTTTAGGGGGAGCGTGCGTGTGAGGGCGCGGGTTAGTGTTAGCGTGCGGTTTAGGATTAGGGGACGGGTGAGGGTCAGGCTTCGGGGAAGGGTTAGGGTTAGGGTTCGGGCTAGGGTTAGGGTTAGGGGATGGGGACGGTTTAGGGTCCAGGTAAGAGTACAGCAACGCTTTAGGGGGAGCGTGCGTGTGAGGGCGAGGGTTAGTGTTAGCGTACGTGTTAGGATTACGGGACGGGTGAGGGTCAGGCTTCGGGGAAGTGTTAGGGTTAGGGCTCGGGCTAGGGTTAGGATTAGGGGACGGGGACGGTTTAGGGTCCAGCTGAGGGTAGGGCAGCCCTTTAGGGGGAGCGTGCGTGTGAAGGCGCGCGTTAGTGTTAGCGTACGGCTTAGGATTAGGGGACGGGTGTGGGTCAGGCTTCGGGGAAGGGTTAGGGTTAGGGTTCGGGCTAGGGTTAGTGTTAGGGGACGGAGACGGTTCAGGGTCCAGGTGAGGGTACGGCAACGCTTTAGGGGGAGCGTGCGTGTGAGGGCTCGGGTTAGTGTTAGCGTACGGGTTAGGATTAGGGGACGGTTGAGGGTCATGCTTCGGGGAAGGGTTAGGGTTAGGGTTCGGGCTAGGGTTAGGGTTAGGGGACGGGGACGGTTTAGGGTCCAGGTGAGGGTACGGCAACGCTTTAGGGGGAGCGTGCATGTGAGGGTGCGGGTTAGTGTTAGCGTACGGGTTAGGATTAGGGGACGGGTGAGGGTCAGGCTTCGGGAAAGTGTTATGGATAGTGTTCGGGCTAGGGTTAGGGTTAGGGGACGGGGACGGTTTAGGGTCTAGGTGAGGGTACTACAACGCTTTAGGGGGAGCGTGCGTGTGAGGGCGCGGGTTAGTGTTAGCGTAGGGGTTAGGATTAGGGGACGGGTGAGGGGCAGGCTTCGGGGAAGGGTTAGGGTTAGGGTTCGGGCTAGGGTTAGGGTTAGGGGACTGGGACGGTTTAGAGTCCAGGTGAGGGTACGGCAACGCTTTAGGGGGAGCGTGCATGTGAGGGCGCGGGTTAGTGTTAGCGTACGGGTTAGGATTAGGGGACGGGTGAGGGTCAGGCTTCGGGGAAGGGTTAGGGTTAGGGTTCGGGCTAGGGTTAGGGTTAGGGGACGGGGACGGTTTAGGGTCCAGGTGAGGGTACTGCAACGCTTTAGGGGGAGCGTGCGTGTGAGGGCGCGGGTTAGTGCTAGCGTATGGCTTAGGATTAGGGGATGGGTGAGGGTCATGCTTCGGAGAAGATTTAGGGTTAGGGTTCGGGCTAGGTTTAGGGTTAGGGGACGGGGACGGTTTAGGGTCCAGGGGAGGGTACGGCAACGCTTTAGGGGGAGCGTGCGTGTGAGGGCGCGGGTTAGTGTTAGCGTAGAGGTTAGGATTAGGGGACGGGTGAGGATCAGGCTTCGGGGAAGGGTTAGGGTTAGGGTTCGGGTTAGGGTTAGGGTTAGGGTACGGGGACGGGGACGGTTTAGGGTCCAGGTGAGGGTACGGCAACGCTTTAGGGGGAGCGTGCGTGTGAGGGTGCGGGTTAGTGTTAGCGTACGGGTTAGGATTAGGGGACGGTTGAGGGTCATGCTTCGGGGAAGGGTTAGGGTTAGGGTTCGAGCTAGGGTTAGGGTTAGGTGACGGGGACCGTTTAGTTTCCAGGTGAGGGTACGGAAACGCTTTAGGGGGAGCGTGCGTGTGAGGGCGCGGGGTAGTGTTAGCGTACGGGTTAGGATTAGGGGACGGGTGAGGGTCAGGCTTCGGGGAAGGGTTAGGGTTAGGGTTCGGGCTAGGGTTAGGGTTAGGGGACCGGGACGGTTTAGGGTCCAGGTGAGTGTACGGCAACCCTTTAGGGGGAGCGTGCGTGTGTGGGCGCGGGTTATTGTTAGTGTACGGTTTAGCATTAAGGGACGGGTGAGGGTCAGGCTTCGGGGAAGGGTTAGGGTTAGGGTTCGGCCTAGGGTTAGTGTTAGGGGACGGGGACGGTTTAGGGTCCAGGTGAGGGTACGGCAACGCTTTAGGGGGAGCGTGCGTGTGAGGGAGCAGGTTAGTTTTAGCGTACGGGTTAGGATTAGGGCACGGGTGAGGGTCAGGCTTTGGGGAAGGGTTAGGGTTAGGGTTCGGGCTAGGGTTAGGGTTAGGGGACGGGGACGGTTTAGGGTCCAGGTGAGGGTACGGCAACGCTTTAGGGGGAGCGTGCGTGTGAGGGCGCGGGTTAGTGTTCGCGTACGGGTTAGGATTAGGGGACGGGTGAGGTTCAGGCTTCGGGGAAGGGTTAGGGTTAGGGTTCGGGCTAGGGTTAGGGTTAGGCGACGGGGACGGTTTAGGGTCCAGGTGAGGGTACGGCAACGCTTTAGGGGGAGCGTGCGTGTGAGGGCGCAGGTTAGTGTGAGCGTACGGGTTAGGATTAGGGGACGGGTGAGGGTCAGGCTTCGGGGAAGGATTAGGGTTTGGGTTCGGGCTAGGGTTAGGGTTAGGGGACGAGGACGGTTTAGGGTCCAGGTGAGGGTACGGCAACGCTTTAGGGGGAGCGTGCGTGTGAGGGCGCGGGTTAGTGTTAGCGTACGGGTTAGGATTAAGGGACGGGTGAGGGTCAGGCTTCGGGGAAGGGTTAGGGTTAGGGTTCGGGCTAGGGTTAGGGTTAGGGGACGGGGACGGTTTAGGGTCCAGGTGAGGGTACGGCAACGATTTAGAGGGAGCGTGCGTGTGAGGGCGCGGGTTAGTGTTAGCGTACGGGTTAGGATTAGGTGACGGGTGAGGGTCAGGCTTCGGGGAAGGGTTAGGGTTAGGGTTCGGGCTAGGGTTAGGGTTAGGGGACGGGGACGGTTTAGGGTCCAGGTAAGGGTACGGCAACGCTTTAGGGGGAGCGTGCGTGTGAGGGCGAGGGTTAGTGTTAGCGTACGGGTTAGGATTAGGGGACGGTTGAGGGTCAGGCTTCGGGGAAGGGTTAGGGTTAGGGTTCGGGCTAGGGTTAGAGTAAGGGTACGGGGACGGTTTAGGGTCCAGGTGAGGGTACGGCAACGCTTTAGGGGGAGCGTGCGTGTGAGGGCGCGGGTTAGTGTTAGCGTACGGGTTAGGATTAGGGGACGGGTGAGGGTCAGGCTTCGGGGAAGGGTTAGGATTAGGGTTCGGGCTAGGGTTAGGGTTAGGGGACGGGGACGGTTTAGGGTCCAGGTGAGGGTACGGCAACGCTTTAGGGGGAGCGTGCGTGTGAGGGCGCGGGTTAGTGTTAGCGTATGGCTTAGGATTAGGAGATGGGTGAGGGTCAGGCTTCGGGGAAGGGTTAGGGTTAGGGTTCGGGCTAGGGTTAGGGGTTAGGTGACGGGGACGGTTTAGGGTCCAGTGAGGGTACGGCAACGCTTTAGGGGGAGCGTGCATGTGAGGGCGCGGGGTAGTGTTAGCGTACTGGTTAGGGATTAGGGGACGGGTGAGTGTCAGGCTTCGGGAAGGGTTAGGGTTAGGGTTCGGGCTAGGGTTAGGGTTAGGGGATGGGGACGGTTTAGGGTGCAGGTAAGAGTACAGCAATGCTTTAGGGGGAGCGTGCGTGTGAGGGCGAGGGTTAGTGTTAGCGTACGTGTTAGGATTAGGGGACGGGTGAGGGTCAGGCTTCGGGGAAGGGTTAGGGTTAGGGTTCGGGCTAGGGTTAGGGGTTAGGGGACGGGGACGGTTTAGGGTCCAGGTGAGGGTACGGCAACGCTTAGGGGGAGCGTGCGTGTGAGGGCGCGGGTTAGTGTTAGCGTACGGGTTAGGATTAGGGGGACGGGTGAGGGTCAGGCTTCGGGGAAGGGTTAGGGTTAGGGTTCGGTCTAGGGTTAGGGTTAGGGGACGGGGACGGTTTAGGGTCCAGGTGAGGGTACGGCAACGCTTTAGGGGGAGCGTGCGTGTGAGGGCGCGGGTTAGTGTTAGCGTACGGGTTAGGATTAGGGGACGGGTGAGGGTCAGGCTTCGGGAAGGGTTAGGGTTAGGGTTCGGGCTAGGGTTAGGGTTTAGGGGACGGGGGACGGTTTAGGGTCCAGGTGAGGGTACGGCAACGCTTTAGGGGGAGCATGCATGTGAGGGTGCGGGTTAGTGTTAGCGTACGGGTTAGGATTAGGGGACGGGTGAGGGTCAGGCTTCGGGAAAGTGTTATGGATAGGTTTCAGGCTAGGGTTAGGGTTAGGGGACGGGGACGGTTTAGGGTCTAGGTGAGGGCACTGCAAAGCTTTAGGGGGAGCGTGCGTGTGAGGGCGCGGGTTAGTGTTAGCGTAGGGATTAGATTAGGGGACGGTTGAGGGTCAGGCTTCGGGGAAGGGTTAGGGTTAGGGTTCGGGCTAGGGTTAGGGTTACGGGACGGGGACGGTTTAGGGTCCAGGTGAGGGTACGGCAACGCTTTAGGGGGAGCGTGCATGTGAGGGCGCGGGTTAGTGTTAGCGTACGGGTTAGGATTAGGGACGGGTGAGGGTCAGGCTTCGGGGAAGGGTTTTAGGGTTAGGGTTCGGGCTAGGGTAGGGTTAGGGGACGGGGACGGTTTAGGGTCAGGTGAGGGTACTGCAACGCTTTAGGGGGAGCGTGCGTGTGAGGGCGCGGGTTAGTGTTAGCGTATGGCTTAGAATTAGGGATGGGGTGAGGGTCATGCTTCGGAGAAGATTTAGGGTTAGGGTTCGGGCTAGGGTTAGGGTTAGGTGACGGAACGGTTTAGGGTCCAGGTGAGGGTACGGCAACGCTTTAGGGGGAGCGTGCATGTGAGGGCGCCGGGTAGTGTTAGCGTACGGGTTTAGGATAGGGGACGGGTGAGGGTCAGGCTTCGGGGAAGGTTAGGGTTAGGGTTCGGGCTAGGGTTAGGGTTAGGGGATGGGGACGGTTTAGGGTCCAGGTGAGGGTACGGCAACGCTTTAGGGCGAGCGTGCGTGTGAGGGCGCGGGTTAGTGTTAGCGTGCGGTTTAGGATTAGGGGACGGGTGAGGGGTCAGGCTTCGGGGAAGGGTTAGGGTT